>NW_019392746.1:1572235-1870630 GCF_000648675.2 Cimex lectularius
AGAAATCGTGAGATGCGGTCTGGTGTGATGTAGGTTTCAGAAAAACATTTTCTTTATCGTGCCAACGTTTCGATCTTTATTGAGATCTTCTCCAATAAAGATCGAAACGTTGGCACAATAAAGAAAATGTTTTTCTGAAACCTACATCACACCAGATCTATCGCATCTCACGATTTCTAAATAAATATTAATATACAAAAATATATACAAATCAAGTTATGTTACAAGGCATCGTACATAATTTGTGTCTTATGTTTAATTAAACTCCGTAATCTCATACCCGTAACGTGTAAGAAACATGGGTTAATGTATATTATAATAATAGATAATAGGCTTATATGTTTGTGATTTTTTTAATTTCTTCCTCACTTCCTCCCTTCTCTATAAGAATTGACCTATAACTAAAACACTAAATCTATAAGATAAACATCCCCTCGCTGAAGTTACAATTCTGCAAAGTTTACGAAAACCGATTATTTATTTTGACTATAGATTACCCCGCGCCGTAGGGTTATCTCTGGAAATACAACTTCCAAGAAATATAGCGTGTTAATTTTCTTAATTTCTAAGACCTTAAAATTGCCATTACGGCATATAGTGGGACTGTTATGCTCGAAACGATTACGGCCTTTAAATCACCGAAAACTTTTCCTTAGGTTTTAATGTTATATAATTCCCACAATAACTCAAACCCCTACGAAACAAACAATGTAACAAATTTTACCAGAGAAAAAAAGAAGATTCATTTTGAATTTTACGATTTCATTAAAACAAAGAAAACCTATACGTTTACTAAATTGTTTTAAAGCTAGGTTATGATACTAAATAAGAACTTTTCAATCCTTTTTAAAAAGATAGTTCCTACTCACAGTAAGTTGTTTTGCAACGATCCGGATTTCGAGCCTTTTAGCTCATCATCAGGTTGAAGGACTTCTACANGTTTCGCACGTCCAAATTGAGCGCCATTAAAAAAATCAGCTGCTAATTGGAACGTCGCGTTGGCGGAGGTATCAGCGGGTTCACTTTGGCAATTCATGTCGAGAAACGTGAGTATAGAAGTCCTTCAACCTGATGATGAGCTAAAAGGCTCGAAATCCGGATTGTTGCAAAACGACTTACTGTGAGTAGGAAATATCTTTTTAAAAAGGATTGAACGCCACACTCACTCCATCATTTATCATTTCTAAGAACTTTTTTCCTTGAATTTTCAGTTAGTTTTCGCCTTGATGTTAATATCATTTGCACTCACTGCACTAAGCACTGGCCGATGTGTTATCAGTGCAATAAAAAAAAGATAAGTAATCCTTTCCACCTATCCTAACAAACCTAGTGAAGAATTGCCCCCCTCCAGGTTTCCATCATAAACTCCTTGACTCTTCCCTCATCTTTCTCTTCTTCGACTACAACTGTGTTGAATATGGTGAACTATCCGGGGAGGAAAATAAGCAACTAAATAGATTAATGAACTATTATGTCAGGTAATGAATATTCCAGCATTTGATAGTGCGCCAAGTCCAGCGAAGTGCTAATAAAAAAAAGTAACTCGATGTATCATTTAGCAGTTACTTACTAAAAACTGATCGTAAGCATTATAAGCCATTAATCTCAAGATATAATGACGGATGGAGCAGAAGAAGCAAGTTATCGGCACTGTGGAAGAAAGCACAACTTTTAGTAAAAGGGCTTGATCATATTAACAGTTACCCTTTGATAGAGGGAAGGGTAAAATGGACAACGGATTCGTTCGCCTGGAAACAGCTGGTAAATTAATTTGCTCGTTAGTTACTTCCTTTTCTACATTTAGTAAGTAATTGGCCGGTTACTTTGTTATTATCGGGATATTATCTCTAAGTTAGCTATAGGGGAAGAAATTGAATTTTTCATTATTTCATGAAAATGGTGCGGTTTTTTGCCAGACTTTTCCTTTTCTTTGATTAACACATTTTCAGTTTTTAACATCCAAAGTCACAGATTGGATTTTTTTGCGCGTTTAAACCTACGCAAAAACCACACAAACGAAAATAAACATTGATGGGTAGAATGAACTGTCTAGTAAAACGTCCATCCAGTTATTATTCCGCAGGACAGATTTACACATAACAAATTGTTCATTGTTGCCTTTTGTCTCAGGGTTTAGGGTTACAGAATTTGCAGTTATCTCGGCAAATAACTTCACTACTGCTGGCACTTTCCTAGGGATTAGGAGGTCTTTCCACCTTTATGGCCCTGGTCTTGACGTAAACTGTGATTCGTGAGCTCAAACTGAGTCCTTTCCCCCCAAGGATTATGGCTCTTAACACGTAATATCCTTTTCACTACTGTCACAATCCATCAAAATTTGTAAGTTGTTTACACAGGGAACTTAAATTATGATAGATTTTTTAAAAAATTAATAGCTTAAAAGAAGTAGTACCTTGAAAGATTTGATAATATAGAATTGAAACAATTAATCTGAAAAAGACAGAACTGATCATCTCTCTTCATTCTGGTTTGCTTGCCCTAGCTGTTTTGATAAGCCAAACATCTCCATTTGGCCAATTTTGGCCATGCTGGTCTGCATATTTTGTCTTTTGTGCACTTTTCACAATGTATTGAGAGTCTGTAGTGGCTTAGTGGTCATCATAGTGGCATTTATAGCCATTGTTATTAAATTATACCATATCATTTAATAATGATCAATCGGAGAGACAAAAACAGCGGAGATAGGCAACCAACATAATCTGAATTGGTCTGCATATCATCAGCGACACGGATATTTCACCCAATGAATGAATTAAAGATGGAAAAAAATGAATTTATACAAAGCAAATAAAAAAAGAGACAGGTTGCAATCTGTATATATGTAAATATTTAGTCAAATATACTAGTTTTCCAGTTTTTCCTCTGCCAAATACACAGTGCAAATACTTCAATAATATTTTATATTATATTTTCTTCGTTTATTCTTTCGTTTCTTATCTTAATACTGCTATGTAAATTATATATCATTATTCAGAAATCGTGAGATGCGTTCTGGTGTGACGTCGATTTCAGAAAAATATTTTCTTTATCGTGTCAACGTTTCGATCTTTATTGAGATCATCTTCAGGGCCTGGGATTTACAAGCATTCTTTCAATTTAACAAATACATGTAGGATGTGGAAAAAAATGAATTTATACAAAGCAAAAAAAAATTTTTTTTATATTCAATGAAAGTATTTGTACTCACTCAAAGGGTTTGTTTTCTGCGTAATTGTGCTATTCTTGTGTGTTATGTTGAGAGTGCCAGTGAGATATTACTGTTTTATGTTTATATATGTTGGATTTTGAAGGGGTGGGAAAGAAGTATGGTTTACATCAACAGAGATAAACACAGCATCAATTACAGAACAGACACATGTAAACTCAGTCGCAGCTACGCCAATGTCATTAATCAAATTCAATATCGATAACATATATCATCATCACATCACACAAAACATATAATATAACATATAAAACAATTTATCACATTCCACACATCAAAAATTTCTACATAGTCTAATTTTTCAACAATTTAGCTTTACTTTCCCTAATTATCCCTGTCTATATAATCCTGAATGGGTAATCTGACCGAACCATTACCAACATTTTTTCCCATCGTCGGCTCTTTTCACCTGAAAGAAGTCGACGTCTTATACAAAAATGTCTTTCTATACCGACTTCCTTCCGCACTCCTTCAAAATCCAACGTATATAAACATAAAACAGCAATATCTCTCTGGCACTCTCAACACGACACACAAGAATGGCACAATTACGCAGAAAACAAACACTTTGAGTGAGTAGAAATACTTTGATCGAATATAAAAAATATTTGCTTGCATTCATGGATGGATAGATGGGATGGTTAAACGATCTTTGTAAATCCCAGGCCCTGAAGATGATCTCAATAAAGATCAAAACGTTGGCACTATAAAAAAAATGTTTTTCTAAAACCTACGTCACTCCAGACCGCATCTCACGATTTCTAAATAATCATCGACTAACGATCACTAATCGACTAACTAATCAGAGAGAGAGAGAGAGAGAGAGAGAGAGAGAGAGAGAGAGAGAGAGAGAGAGAAAGTGTGTAAAATTAAAAGTAAATTAAGTAAAATAATTATACTATGAGTGAGATAGTGAAAGTTAAATAGTTTGGAGGTGAACGAAAACTAACATAAGAGATTGATAAAGAGATGGAAAGAGAAAGATAAGGCGAGGGGAAAAACGAGAGAAGGAAAGAGACATATAGAAGAAAGAGACAGAGTTTTTGACCCGAAGTAAGGGTTTTATATTTTTTATATTTTATTTTAATTTCGTTTTCATGCCAGTCTGTCAAGTACAGGTTCATCACCCGCAGACTTCAAAAACAAATCTCACAAAAATGAAGTTACCATTCATTCGTATGAAAAGTGCTTCGTTACATTTTTAAAACTTTGACTTGTTTGCTTCAAAAAATAAGGTGAAATCGTGACACGATGGATTAATTGGAGTAATTAAAAAAGATGTATATTGTATTATATCAACGTGGTTTTAATGTCTGATGCCAATATACCGAAAGTTACTGGGTATAAAATAAATAATATGAAATAATCATAAATATCGACATGGGATGACCACTGTAATGAGAAATTAGAAACCTCTGTTTTTTTCATATTCTAAGCTCTTCTACTCTCTGGTCTTTGTTCAAAAACCATAAATCTCAGGTTTTCGCCTTCATTTTAACATAAAATCTTCAACCGCTCTGGCTTGGGGATTGATTGCCTGTGGGGTGCCTAACTTATCCATTAGTAAATTTTTATTGAATGACTTTCCATTTTCTTCCACCTTTCCATCTTATCTCGGTGTGCATAAATCGCGAATAATTCGTGCAACGTTTTACATCTACGTGAACCCGGGCGAGGGCTACGTGTGAGCAGATTAGAGGAGATAAGCAGCATAATTCATGCGAGCGAGCCTAGCCGTACGCAACCCGTATAAAATAAATAACGGAGTTCATGCATAACAAATATCTCAATATGGAAAATGTCGCCTATTTCATTTCAATTTTTTGGCCGTTTTGTCGGAAAATTTTTGAAGTTTTGAATAGTCACGTGAAATGAGCTGTTAAAGTTCATAATTTTTTTCCAATTCGTGAAATTACTGTTACTCTTTAATCTTATTGTAATAATAATGTTTGAACATTGTGTGTGTGAGTGTGTAAGAAAGAGAAAGAGAAAGAGAGAGAGAGAGAGAGAGAGAGAGAGAGAAAGAGAGAGAGAGAGAGAAAGAGAGAGAGAGAGTGAGAGAGAGAGAATACTTTATTTTAGGACACTACGGTCCCCTAATAATAACAATAAGGCCACAAATTTTTATAAATCTGCCACTTGAATTAACGAAGGTTTGACGTTAACATACGGTGAAATAATTCGCATAAAACACATAATACAAAATAGAAATAATATTATCAATAATAAGAATTTATGCGAAATAATAAAAAATAGTGAAAATGAAGAATGCTCATATACTTAACATTGTCAACTGGAATAAGTCGATTAGCTCCGTAAAACCTTGTAAAGTTAGTAACATAATAAGCTTAAAAAAATCCAAAAGCAACCAAAAGGTGTGGTGAACATTATAGGTTTAATTAATTAATAATTTAAAAAATAATCTATTTATTGTAAAACGAAATGTTATATTGCTTTTTTGCCTCTTATATGACGAGAACTTCATAATACGTCTATATAAGTGTATATACGTCTATATACAAACAGCTGAGGTCATCGCCGGCCCTCTGGGTGTTTTCCTTCTTTTTTTTTTCTTTTCTTTCGCGCATATTTTGTTTTAAACTGCAGCTATTTAAGCGTCTCGATCCGGTTACTGACTCTCTGATTTCAAATATATACTACGTTGATATCCTAGAATGCTAGGCTCTCGTTTGTACCTCAGGTTGTCAAATACAGAATGGAAACAAAACATGCCATACATATATACATCACCACAAACATGTCTGGTCACATTCACTCCCCCAGAGTACTCGATATTCCTCGGGGCGGGGTTATAAGCAACCCCTTCCTTTCACGCTAATAAATTACTTTTACTCTCCAGACGTCATACACCCACCCCAGAGCACTTGATATTCCTCGGGGCGGGGTTATAAGCAACCCCTTCCTTTCACACTAATAAATTACATTCATTACAATAAATACCATACGTCTTATTAACCATATTTACATTTAAAAAACCAAATTTAAAAAGTTTTCACTTGGAATAAGCCGGTTGGCTCCGTAAAAGCTTTTAAATTTCAAAATAAGCTTAAAAAACCCAAAAGCCACAAAAAAAGGATGACGTACATTATCAGTTTAATTAATTATTAATTAAAAAGAAAAATAATATATTTATTGTCAAACGAAATGTTATATTCCTTTATTGCATCTTATATGATAAGAATTCATATTACGTCTAACCAACAATATTTTGAAAAACAAAATATAATATTTGTTAAAAAATTTACAATATCTCAAAAGACAATTATGTTTGGAAATAATATAAGTGAAATCTATTACATTCAGTCAGATATCTCTATCTTGTTTTACTATTTTTGTACCGATTACTGGAATAAAATCGGTCGCTTCCGTCGAGCGTGACTTGAATAATTCCAGTGGGCTTTCGTGCATATTACCCGCTCTCTGGACCAGTGTAGTTCTACTTAGTTCAATCCCCAACAAAGCCCCCCCCCTGGAGTTCTCGACTAATCCCGCATCGTCTAATAACCTCAGGAATCTTCCTTGTTCGCCAATTTCCCATCGACAGACGAATCCCCAAGCGTGGTTCAGGTCGTGATATCGGGCTCGGCTTTCACGAGGGCTTTTATTACTTATTTCAAAACAATAATTAATATTTGTTCAAAATATTAACAATTGTTGATTACAAAGAAGCCGTCTTGTTTTTGTTTTTTTCAACATAATTTTATTCATGATTAAGGAATCAATTCAATTTATACTACTTTATTTTTCAAATATGTTAAGAATATCAAGTGAATTGAAAAATATAACTCCAATATCTAAACAGTTATGATAAACAGAGGATCTGACGCGTACAAGAAATGTCATCCTCACACTTTAAGAATAGGCCATGATATTGACACACGTACATTTGGGCCAAAGCCTGCGTATGTGTCCGGCATGTAGAGAAAGGTTGTTCGATGTGTAATTGAAGAGCGCAATTCCTTGACTTCATATAGAGAGTGTGTAGAAATGCCACCCGATATGAGAATCATGCTCAAGCAGCGAGTATCTGGGTCCCCTCTTCCTATTCTTGGAGGGAACTGTTTTTTTTTCTTTTATTATTTCATATTGCAATAATATTTTCGTGTCCCTAACGTGTGGTGAGAGTGGATGTATTCATTGGCATGCGAGAGGTTAGTTATGTAATAGTGAAAAGGATTTTGGAGGAATATCGATCTTCACTATTCTGAGTGAATGGTATGTAAATAAATAAGAATGTCTTTAAGGGTGAGTGAGAGTGTGAATGGATCTAGGACTGATTGTCTTGGGGACTGAAAAGATCTAGCTGTTGATAGCCCCTGGACCCCGACCTCGGCGGACTTCCAACACCCTAGGTGGGTGAATCTCGAGATATGCCAGCAATGAATTGCAAAATACAAAAACTGAAATTGCCGGTGGGCTCTGTGAGAAGTAATAGGCTATATGTATATACGATTTGAGCTTATTAATCAGTAATCAGGATTCAGTTATGGTAAACCTCCATGCCACTGTTTTAGTCAGTTGAGCATACATGTGTTCCACGTTTTCGTAATGGCAGTAGAAAATATAAGAATAAAATAAAGTGTGTGGTGATTAGTGACCGTTAATCGATAATTATTCAGAAATCGTGAGATGCGGTCTGGTGTGATGTAGGTTTCAGAAAAACATTTTCTTTATCTTGCCAACGTTTCGATCTTTATTGAGATCACCTTCAGGGCCTGGGATTTACAAACATTGTTTACATATAACAAATACATGTAGGATGTAGAAAAAAGTGAATTTATACAATGCAATATATATATATATATATATATATGTATATATATATGTCACAATTATCTAGTAATTGTTTTTAAGGATTAAGGGATGGGCCCAACCTAGACTTTGTCTAGGTCCCAGAGGAAATCCCTCGATCGGTCTGACTATAATTTTGAAATTTGCCAGATACCTTTTTTTTTATTGATTTTACTTTTAATAACAAAGTATTACTACTATAAAATGTAACAGTATTATTTGAATAAAAATAAAAGGACAGAAAATGAAATTATTTTATGGTTAGATTTAATTTTAAACAATTTATTATTACTAAGCAACAAGCTTGAAATGATATAAATGAAGCATAAACAAACTATAATAATGACAATTGTTGAAACAAAATATATTCCTTATATTAATTATAAATGATATTTAAATAAAAATGAAATTAAACCTTTTTTTTGAATTTTATAAATAATTTTTTTTCTTTTTTTTTTTTAAACAAAGTAATAATTGTAAACTGCCTAGATTAAGGAAAGGACTTACCCACGGAGACTGGAACGTTTCGTTTTACTTTTTTTAATATTACTATTTCACAGGCAACAAGGATGGTAGCGTCTTCACCAGTGAGCAGATCAACTCTATCTCCCCCCAATGTTTTTATTTAAGGCCTATACTCGGCCCCTCCCTTTCTTAGGCTTTATCGAAACTGCAGGTGGCAATTTCAAATTGTGACGGCCCGTAAGATGGGATCGTTACATATATATATATATATATATATGTTATATTCAATCAAAGTATTTCTACTCACTCAAAGTGTTTGTCTTCTGTGTAATTGTGCCATTCTTGCGTGTCGTGTAGAGACTGCCAGTGAAGTATTGCTGTTTTACGTTTACATACATGGGATTTTAGAAGGGGTGGGGAAGGAAGTCGGTATAGAAAAGACATTTTTGTATAACGCGTCGGCTTTTTTGAGATGAAAAGAGCCGACGAATGGAAAAATTATTAACGTTTTTTCCCATGGAAAAATTATTAACGTTTTTTTCCCATGGAAAAATTATTAAAGTTTTTTCCCTTCGTAGGCTCTTTTCATCACAAAGAAGCCGACGCTTTATAAAAATGTCTTTTCTATACCGATTTCCTTCCCCACCCCTTCAAAAATCCAACATATATAAACATAAAACAGCAATACTTCACTCGCACTCTCTACACGACACGCAAGGATAGCACAATTGTACAGAAGACGAACACTTTGAGCGAGTAGAAATACTGTGATTGAATATTAAAATATATATTTTTTTTGTATTTATAAATTCACTTTTTTCCACATCCTACAAGTATTTGTTAAATGTAGTGAATGTTTGTAAATCCCAGGCCCTGAAGATGATCTCAATAAAGATCAAAACGTTGGCACGATAAAGAAAATGTTTTTCCGAAACCTACATCACACTAGACCGCATCTCACGATTTCTGAATAATTAATAAAATAAAGCTAAAAATGGTTTTATCAGCTTTTTCGAAATTCTAAGCCTTTTTTAAATTATTGTGGCTAATCCGAATGAAGGGTAAAATCGCACAATGAGGAGGCCCGCTGAAATTAGGCCGGTACAAGCATAATGCCGTATGAATATTAATGTGGCACTAAGTTGTCATTTGAATTAGTTATTATTATTTATTACTAGTTTTAGTTATAGCCGTTTAGTATTATTGCATTTTTTTAATTTCTCGTTTTCTCAATGTTGAAGAACATTTTTGAAAGTACTAAATTAATTGGAAATTTGTACAATGGTAATATATAATTTAAAAGACAGTATCATATGACAAATTTTGAGAAATTAGAATATAAATCCCTTTTGGAGAAAAATCACTGAGAACTTTTTCACCCCGAATTTTTTTGAATGAATTGTTTTTAATACGTGATTTTTTTGGTTGCCACTTCGCTGGTGTGCATTGCCAATATTGGTAGTATTCTCGAGTAACCCAAAATTCCAGTTCTTTTTTTAAGTAACCATTATGTAACGAAGAATATTGTGTCTGCTGTCTTGTTGCCTAAACTCCTTTATGACCACTTGTCACTTACTGACCATAAAATCAATTTAAGAAATTTATATAATTTTTGAAGGTTTCTTACTTCGTTACCCGCGTATTTCTAAATTATTATATATCAATTGATTTTTTTTAAACTTAAGATAAAATTATATCTCCGTTATGAATGTAATGAAATGTATAAAAAGTTATAAAACCGACTGATGCGCTTCCAGTAAACTGAACCAAAAAACTTTTGAAATAAAAACAATTCGAATTATTCAATTAATTAAGGTTTTTAAGTTGAGATAAAAAGTCAGTGTCACGAGCGGGATTCGAACCCACGACCTTCGGCTTGATACGCCGCTACTCTACCACTTGAGCTATCGTTACTTCGATCCCCTCGGGCAATAACTTCCCATCACAACCCCAGCTTTTGAATTTTCCCTCCTTTTTGCCATTTTTCAAATGTCGTGTGGGATTGGATTCAATGTGGATTGGATTCTCGGCAACAAATGAGATGGTCACGGAGAGCTTTAGTGAAGTGTACTTCATTTTTAATCAATTAAATTCACTATTAAAATCACTAAAATAATGAATATTGACAGAGCTCCAGTTGCTACAGTTTTTTTTTTTTTTTTTTTTTTTTTTTTTATGACTTTTATAAAGCAGATACAGGATTGGTTCTTGGAAGCTTCTCTTGGGAACGCAAGCCTTTATATCTGAAAGTTCTGTTTATTCTCCTCTTGCTTTATCGGAAATAGTCTCTCTGAGAGGTAGAATAAAAGTTGTACCTACTGTTTCGGAGAAATTGTTATTTTTTATTTTATTTTGTGCATTAAGCCTTTACAGATTTTATCAAAGTCTTAAGCTACGCTCAGAAACACGGTAGAACGGATAATCTCATCTAAAGCTCATTCTATTATGTGAGTAGTTCCGTGAACTTGATTTATTGTTGAACCTTTTTTTCTAAAGCCGATTCTTTTTTCTTTAATTAATCCTTTGAGTACATATTAGTTTTATGAAGAGTTTGGAAACTACTGAAAGTAACGATATTGGTATATTGACTAAACTTCATTTGGTGGTTTACCATCCTTTGCTATAGTGACTTTCTGCCACTTTGAAATTTAAGGAACATGTTTTAACCTTATTGCCGCATCAAAGAAACGGGTTGATTTTACATACTATAACTTTTAAATAAATTCATCCTAATGTTTAATCCTCAAAGGTACAACGTTATCTAATTTGTTAGTTTTATCACGTTCGACCAATGAATTTAAAGTAAAATGTGTGGTGATTGACCATTAATCGATAATTATTGGGCACTCTCAACACGACAAGCAAGAATGGCACAATTACACAGAAGACAAACACTTTGAGCCCTGAAGATGATCTCAATAAAGATCGAAACGTTGGCACGATAAAGAAAATGTTTTTCTGAAACCTATCACACCAAACCGCATCTCACGATTTCTAAATAATTAAACTAAAATAATGTAAAAAAGTTCTTTTACAACCACTTTTGATTACACGAAGGTTTTTATCATCAGTAACACCAAATCAACCTATGCCAAGTAAGGTCTAAAGTTGATTAACAAATTATATAAAAACAGAAGAATCGTCTCTATTTAAGAGTTGTTACTGAAATTTCGCCAAACCGTAGAGATGTGTCATTTACCAAACGTGTGTTTGACGTACTTCGTTCGATGGGTTGTTCCACTCGACGACAACTTTTAATGGAGTACAAATGGGATTAGGGTTCTATTACTCTGGATTTGACAAACCCTCCATGCTGAAACCTATAAAACTCAGAAAGAAAAATCCAGCATGCTTGAAAATGAAGCCAACCCAGCTATAATCGTTCGCATAGCCAGTATGTAAACTTAATGCATACCTTGTTCATGTTTAATGTGCTCGTTGAATAATTAAATTCGCAGGATGTTAAGTTGAATCCCCCAGGACATTTTCCCGGCATCTAAGAGGTTTTAAAAATTCAGAACAATATGTTTTTTAAATTTTTAATATACAATTAAATAGCAACATGATTCAAAAACATATCCTCAAAGTGTTTAAATTTAACTTTTTAATATTTAAATCACCTCCAGCAATAAAAATCTATATTTTTGAGCCTAGTGCTAGACGAATTGAATATCGAAAATAATTATTTAGAAATCGTGAGATGCGGTCTGGCGTGATGTAGGTTTCAGAAAAACATTTTCTTTATCGTGCCAACGTTTCGATCTTTATCAGGGCTCAAAGTGTTTGTCTTCTGTGTAATTGTGCCATTCTTGAGTGTCGTGTCGAGAGTGCCCACCAGACCGCATCTCACGATTTCTAAATAAATATCGATTAACGGTCACTAATCACCACACATCGAAAATAATTGTAAAACCTAGTACAATTTCTTCAAGATTAAGAGGGATAAAGGATAGAGATATGAGTGGCCACATAGTCTCACTTCGACCTAAAAAGAACTATTGAAATCTCTACATTAGAGCTCACTAGACAACATTACTATTAGTGAAGTTCCACAGGAGCGATCGGGGCCACAGCTCCACTGTTGGTCTTTGTGTCTGACTCCCGCCAACGGTTCCATGCAACTAAAGACGTGATGTTAAAACTTTAGTTGTTGCCTGACTGTCAGAAACCACGTTTACCTTCTTAGAATGGATACTACCTCTCTGCTTTTATTTAAACTTTTTCTACATATCCGGGGTATATACCATCTGTTTTGGGAGGTTATATTGGCTGAAGGTTCTATGGCTCATTATTTGCAAAAACAATTATCAAAAAATTAGCAACAGAGCCAAAAGCACTTTCAAAACATGAATATCTCACCGAAAAGATCGAAAAGAAATAACGAAGGATATTACACATTTTGCCAGAATTCTCAGCCATCCCTTGCCGTTTATCTAATATCAAATGTTGATATTAGATAAACCTACACCAAGGGAATGTTAACCCACGAGTTTCTACCCAGTATTGAGGACCGAGCAAGAGCAAAGTGGTTTCAACCAGATTTCTGGATCACACAAATAATGACAGGTCACGGAAATTTCAACGCTTACCTGTACCGATTGCATACAGCCAACCGTCCACTGTGTCCCGACTGCAGAGTTGATGACTGTGTCCAACACAGACTATTCAACTGCCCCCTCCTGGAGAGTGCGAGGGAACCACTAAACCTCCTCTTCCGCCACACTTGGCCACCGACCCTTTGAGGTCCTCAAGCCTGTTAGCCGAGCTAAAGTCAATAAAGTTACTAGTTTTTTCTTCCTTTCTTTTTTCTTATTTTTCTTCCTATGATAAGTTACTTGTTATATTTTAGCGTTTCCCTGAACTTTTAATTCCGGGCTGGTTACTCATTGTACCCATAATTGTTATTTATTAAAATATTGTATTTATTAGAAAGTGTATTCAAAAGGATTAACCAGCAAGGGGGAGACCTATTAGATTAGATAAATTAATAATAAGAAAAATATTTTCCTTCTTCCTTGGGTCTTCCCTTTCAGGGCAAGGTAGAAGGAAGACGTTAAGTACAATAAGCTCTCCTAAACTTGCATCCCATTTGAATTAGTTTAGTGGCGAGGTCCGCCGGTATTGTGTCGCCCTTAGGTACGGCGGGGAGGTGGATGGGTAAAAAAAAATTAGATAAACCTAACTTGTATGGTTTTAAATACCATAATCTGCAGCATAACCAACCATAATAAAATAATGGAGACGTTTCCATTTCCAAAATAACTTAAATTTTTCACTAAGACTTTTTCCGCTATTAAATGAAAAATCTGTCACGTCTTGCTACAAATCGACAATATTGGACAAATCTTTATTTTCTAACGAACATTTTTTTATATTTTGTTCAGTACAAAAATTCATTAAACTAACTGGGGATGAAAGGTACTCTGGGACTAGAGGAGACTTAATAACAGGTAAAGAGCCCTTCATTCAATACAAACGAAATCGCTATCGTGCTAGGATAGCCACTCCCCCTATACCACAACTGTAGCAAAGTCTAATCAATTCATCAAAGACTTTTTTTATCGAATTAATAAACAAAAATTGTAGATGTAGAAGAGAATACTTTTAGCGTTTTAATAAAACCTTGCTTGATAATAGCACTTTTAGTAGCAGTGATTTTCACGCTCTAATTCATTCAATATTTAACCAATTATTGTTAACATCGTAATTTTACAAGTTTAATTTCAAAGAGAACGTGAATGTTGATATGGAAATGAACGGAAATTAATTAGACCACAATCGGGGTTGTATCGATCGGTTAGTTAGTGACCGTTAAATCAGGAAGCGTCAGTCGGTCGATCCTATGATGAATACGGCCTGAGGCAAGTTTGTACGCACAATCTAGGCAAAACTTTCGGATTAGCTAAGCGTGATTAGGTAAAAGGACGACTTCCGCCGTAGGGGGTAAGCGAATGAAGTTAAAGGCATAAAAACGTCTATCAGCACCAATACAACAAATTGAAGGGTGTAATGGAAAAGAAGTTGTACGTATAGTAGCGTTATTTAGCATATATTTTTGATAATACCAAAGAAAAAATGGGTGTAAATTAATTTTAGTATGAACACAAAGAAGAATTATAATCCAGCAACCAATAATCAAATACTAACGAAAACTCACAAACGAGCTAAACGTTGTTTTCAAGAAGAATAAATTCTATTGTTCGATTTTGGTCTACTTAACCTGGTAAATTTTTGTTCGGTGTTTGAGTGATTTATGTGTTACGTAGTTACGAGGTCTTGATGGTTTAAGCCAGAAACACACTTACCCGATGCTACGCCATGCGACGCTACCCGATGCTACCCGACGCAAATCCAAACTCCGATGTTCCATAAGGTTGCATTACCCCCGTGCACATCTACCCGATGCTATGCCACGCTAACATACCCGACGCTCTGCTATCCCCACTGTCCAGATTTTCGTCGGGTCGCATCGAGTACAGTCGAAGACAAAAGAACGGGGCACTCATATTTTTATTCAAACTACATGTGTTATTGCCGTTATATTAATTACAACATACATATTTTAATATAAACCAAATTAATTTTAATTAAAAAATTAATTTTAATGGTTTGGTAGAAAATTAATCAAAACACCGGAGAACGATTTTTTGATATAATGAATTTCACTAACAATTTATTGTACTCGCTTCGGCGGTACATATACTAAAATTGGAACAATTTATTACACGGTTTTGCTCATAAAATTTAATTAACAATTTATTTCATAGTTTTGCTCGTAAAATTACACCATTTTCTAACGTCGGGTAGCATCAAAACAGGTCACTCATATTTTTTGTAGTTTATTTCAAACTAAGTATATGTAATTTTGTCGTTATATTAATTACAACATGTTATTTTAATGTCAACCAAATTAAACGACATCAAAAATGCATTAGTTTTTATAAACATTGTTTAATTAGATGGTTAAGAGTAACTTTATTTAAAACAATTAAGTTTAACAAAAAATTTATTAGATGATTGTGCTCATAAAATTTAAATAACAATTTATTACAAGGTTTTGCTCAAAATAGTGGATTAAAAACAAAAGATGCGTTGCGATTCTGATAGTGATTATTGTGATAAACGCTGTGGACTGTACGCGACGTGTGCTTGCGTCGGATAGATGTGCACACCCCACCAAAACGTGGTAAAGCGTCGGGTAGCGTCGCATGACGTAGCATCGGGTAAGTGTGTTCCTGGCTTTAGGGCTGGATAGGTATGAGTGTTGTATGTTTAAAGGAATCTTTTTGATCTTCCGTGCTTTCCCTTTTTAATTTGTGTAATTTTTTACATGGTGAAAGTGATGCTTGTGGGTTATTGTTAAGTCAGGTTTTGTTTCATTGTTCTAGTTGGTCTTTTTGGCCTTCGGCTCTGTTTCTTTTTAATTTGTACAATTTTTTTAAATGGTGAAACTGATGTTAATGAGTTATTGTTAATTTGTGTATATATGAGGTTTCAGTTTAGTTTTTGTTGAATGGATTATGTTTATATATTTTTAAATTTATGAGTATGTCATTTTTTGTAGTTACAATTAATTAAGGTTTTAAGTTGAGATAAAAAGTCAATGGCACGAGCGGGATTCGAACCCACGATCTTCGGCTTGATACGCCACTGCTCTACCACTTGAGCCATTGTGACCTCGATCCACTCGGACACCAACCTCCCATCTCAACCACACCTTTTGAATTGTTTGGTGTCCGAGTGGATCGAGGTCATGATGGCTCAAGTGGTAGAGCAGCGGCGTATCAAGCCGAAGATCGTGGGTTCGAATCCCGCTCGTGCCATTGACTTTTTTTTATCTCATCTGAAAACCTTAATTAATTGTAATATATTAATTGGTCAAGCGGACCACGAAATTAGGGAATTAAAAAGTAAGTAAATAGAAAGATGTTCCAGCTTTACTATCGTTAGCTAAAAGTATTTAAAAAGAAACCTGAGTAATGTTTCATCCTTGTTTAATCTATAGAAACCTGTCGAGGATAATCCAAGATTGGGGAACGAAGGACAAGAACTTTGATTTTAGGCAGATATTTTTGGATCATTTTAATTACGTAGTATTTTCACGGTATTATATATTGTCCTTAGTACATCGTAGTAAATGTATGCCAGAATTAAAAAAGTGACTTTTTTTTATAACACAGCGTTAAAAATATACTAGAAATTATAATTTTTAAACTGTTACATGGTTTATTCTAATTCGTAATTCAAAGCATGTAGGAACATTCAAATGATAAATAGACACCGTAATAAAGATTTATGCAAATCATAAATTATATGAAAATGCACTACAGTAAAAGAATAAGAAGAAACTTAGAAATTTCACACCTTATTTTTCATGTACGCCGTATAAGTGTTGGTCATGGGCAAAATTATTTTTATTGTTTTATTTTCAAATGGCATTAAATTAAACGGATAATTAACTGGTCAAGCGGACCACGAAACTAGTGAATTTTGTAGTTATGTTGTAGTTTTATACTTTTTTGTACTGATAATGGCTCCTCGTTGTTTTCTATAGGTGTGTGGAGTAATTCGATTTTTCGTCGTTCTCCCTAAATGATTTGATATGTTCCTTGTATCTGTCTTTTTTTTTTCATATGTCGTTTTCCGTCCTGTCCGATGTATTTGATCGCATTCTCTTAATAGCGTGTTTATTCCGTTTTGCCCTAGTTGGTCCATCTTGTACATATTTTGTATTAGTAATTTTCCTATTGTGTGTGTGGTTTTCAGTGCTGTTTTTATGCTCAATTTATTTAATAAGTTAGTTTGTACGTTTATTTCCCAATGTATGGTATGTAGTTTTGATTATTATTTCGTCGATTGTGTTTTTGTTATATCCGTATTGTGTTTTTCTTTTAATTCTTTTTCGTAATTGTCTTTGGCTAGTCGGACTGATTTTAGTCTGTCTAGTGTGTCTATTATGTGATTGTGTGATGTCAGTTGCTGACCGTTTTCTTATATGTCAAAATTTAGTTTGTCGTTTGCTTTTGTGATTGTTAAGTCTAAGAAAGTTTATACTTTTATTTATTTGTATTTCTGCGGTGAATTATGTTTCTGTCCAGTATGTTCGGTTCTGTCAGTATGTTGTACATGAAGTTGTTTGGTTTAATGTCTACCATGGCGAGTATGTCGTACACGCATCTGAAAATGTGAGTAACATTATGTTTTTGATTTCGGGGAAGTATTTCTCTTCAAGTTTATTCTTACCACTCGTTAGAAAAGTCAACCCGGGCGGTCCATTGAAAGAAATCTTGCCCATGTCTTTTCGATTTGATGATGATGATAAGGATACTAAGGAGCAAGATTTGGTATTCGCCAAGCAGTGCAACCTCGTGGCTTATTGTACAATACTTTTCCTTCGAACCGTACAAATATCTTGTTATTTTAAATTTTAAAAAACTGTCATGTTATGTTCTTTTTATTGAATGTTGACTCAATGAACATTTTTTTAATCGATTTTTCAAAACGTTAAAGGAACAAACTGAATGTAAGGTATTTTTATCTATTATTTCGATGGAAGTAATCATGGGCTGAAACAATTCAGAAAGTTTTCTAATTAATCGAAAATCAAAATCTATCGTATAGAGAAAACAATCTTTCCTGTTTGAGAACAATTTCTCTAAAGCTTCCAAACCACCCTCGATGGAATTATTAGTTTATCCGGGAAAATGGAGCAATTTGGGAAAGGCGATAGCCTCTGATCAATCAGTGTTCCGACACAATACACATACCGGCTTCCCGATCTCGTAATAAATGGCTACCATAAAACAGGGTTTGTTACGAATAACTCACAAATATTTTGATTAGTCGTCAAACTCCACGCTGTGAAAAGATGGCTGTAGGAAAATTATTAACATATTAATCGAAATAATTGAAAATATGCTAACGCGCCTTTCAGGACATTTCTTTATTTCATTCTTCACTTTCTTTCTTTCAAGTCCATTGAACTTGGCAATTATTGAAAGTCACTTTTCCCTGAAAGGAACTTGAACAATGTTGAATCCGTCATATTACACTCCTTTCAACAGAATCTTTTAAAAGTTATCAGTGTGAACGTATTACGTTTTAATATATCTACATAAAATTATTCAACTCTCCTTTTTGTACAGATCGTTTTTCATAAGCCTTATACAGATTTCACTTCATAAAAGAAATGTTCTCAGTATTTTTCTTTTGAGCACATTTTAGACGGTAGAGATATTGAATTTATTTGATTTGATTCGAACAGAAGAAAATAAAGCAAAAGTGTGGGCATAGAACAAGATCTAAGCTATTATTTTACTGAACAAAAAGTCGGATTTTAATTAATTCGAAACCTTGCTCTTTTCTCACATAATTACTATTTATCACTTTAACTACTTATCTATCTACCCTCTTTTTCTCTTTCCATCTCTCTCACTCACTCTCTCTCTCTCTCTCCCTTCATTCCTCTTCGTCTTCTTCTTACTCATTCTCTCTATCAATCTATATATCTCTATCTATGTTTTAATCAATTTATCTTTTTCTTATCCCACTACTCTATCAATTATTTACTAATAATTCCTAAGTATTTTAGTTAACCAATAATTTCAGCCACTTTCTTTCAAAAAAGCAGTCTAATTTCCTATTCCTTTTTGGCTCTGGACAAGTGTAACATCCGGCATTTTGGGGAACTGAATTTAAAGTTATTGGTTACTTTACTAAAATTCAATTTTCCGAAGAATTTATTTACCGAAGATTTCATATTCATAAATACTCTTAGCTGCTATTAAAACAATGAAATCATTGGCCAATGCTAATCGTTTTGAGTTTTATTGGTAGCTGATTTTTAAAAACGAGTCGTAGACTATACTCCGAAAATGCTGCAAGAACCCTGAGGCATCCCTTAGAAGGCATCTTTATGACATTAAATTTAGATTTTACACTGGCAGTTTTCACAAAAGAAGTTTCTAGAAAGGTGTTACAAATTTTTAGGACATTCTTGTAACTTATGTAATGTAATATTAATGGCCACCAACCAGCATCGAAGGCTCCGTCAACGTCCAAGAAGACTAATAGAACTTGCCATCTTATTTCTATTTAAAGTAATTTGACATCCATTAGGCATTTTCTGTGCTGGTTTGTGGTTTGAATCCGAATTGTAGGTGCTTAATAAATTTTTACAGTTGAGATAGTGTAATATCCTATTTATTATTAATTTCGCATCTTTCCGGATTTTTCTAATAATAATACGCTGGATTTTCTCCACATTTTAGGAAATTTAGCTTGCCTTAAACAGTAGTAAATCGTACAGAATAGAATGGGCCCATCTATTAAAAGAGTTAAAAAATAAGAGTTGCCCTCGAAACATCTACCAGATCATCGTAAGCTACTTCGATCAAAGGAAAGCGGAAATAGTAACGAAGCACACAGTCGTCGAACATGGAATAACGAAAGGCTGTCCCCAAGGCTCAGTTTTGGGCCCACTATTCTAGAATGTTCTTTTCGACAGCCTCCTACAACTACTAACAGAAAGAGGTTACAAGTTTATAGCTTTTGTGGACGACCTGGTTGTTGTAATCGAAGGGCAAACGAGAAAAGCAATAATCGACAAGACGCAGGCAGTTGTCGAGTTAATTGTCAAATGGTGTGAGCTTGCGAAGCTAAAGGTAGCCCCGAAAAGTGCCAAACCCTAATGCTCAAAGGGAAAATGGGTACCCCCCCCCCATACATCCGGATAGAGGGAGAACGAGTGAAGCCAAGCGATCAAGTCAAGTACTTGGGAGTAATATTAGGCGATAACCTGAACCCAGTACACCACGCTATTAAAATAAGGGAAACGACAAGAAGGGTGTACAATAGATTGAACGGAATAGCGAAATTGGCATATGGACTTAGCACAAAAGCGCTCTCCACAATCTATAAAAGTGTCTTCCTCCCAATAGCAAGTTATGGTGCAGCCGGATGGGCCAAACGACTGCCGAGCAAAAGCAAAGCTATAATAGAGCAAAGCTCTTATAAGAACCACAAAAGGGTACAAGACGATTTCAACACACGCCCTACAAGTAATAGCCAACGCAACGCAAATAGACCTAGTCCTTAGAGAAAGGGTGGTCATCCACCAAAAAAAGAAAAATGAGGCAATTAATACAGGAGCAAGCTAAGGAGAAATAGGCTGGTTCCGAAGCACAACTGGGAAGGAGGCAAAAGAGTACTTGGGAAAAAAAGGCATCATGGCAAGAAAGATGGACAAACAGCAATAAAGGTCAGCTGACATCCAAATTTTTCCCCACGTTGAAAAAAGACAAAAAGCAAAATGGCTACACCCCGACTACTGGACCACCCAAATGCTATCAGGACATGGAAACTTCGCAAGCTATCTTCATAAATATAAGAAAAGAGAAAGCCCTTTATGCTCTGTTTGCAGCACTGAAGAAGACGCCGAATATAAACTCTTCAGCTGTATCAAATTCAATGCAGAAAGAGAACGTTTGCGAAACACCATCACCTCAGCAGAATGGCCGCCTAATCTCCAAAAGCTAGTCTGTGATATCAAATCATTTGGAGCACTAAAAGACTTTGCCTCAAATACGCTTAAATGAAGAAGTCCCTATTTATTCTAATTATTAAGTCCTAAATAATGTTATTATTGTTAGAGTTTTATTACCGTTATTTATTTATTGCATAATTAAACATAGGTTAGGTTTAGGGTTCCGGGCTGTTTTCCTCTTCTTAGTAAGAAAATTGTAGGTAATATAAATAGATAGAAAATAAAATCAATGAAAAGTAAATGTGCAAGGGGAAACCAGCAAGGGAAGATCTTTTGTTTTAGGTTTTGAAATGAAAATATGGTCCCTCCAAAAACCGACCAGCGGTCTCGACTGAAGGAAAGATCGTTGGGAGGTATTTTTATCCTATTTATTTGAAATCCCTTAGATATACAAATTCGATTAAGCTAAAGCGTTTGTCCGCCGGTATGGGGTCTTCCTCAGGTACGGCAGGGTGGTGGAAAGGGTAAAAAAAATCGTACAGATTATTAGAGGAAGAATATCTGTCCTTACCTGTCAAGATATGTCTTATCTTCACCTGAAGTGTTGGTCGGATTAGTCTGCATACTTTGGTAGTTTTCTAGACTCCATTTAACCAGTGGGTTACGGAATACATCGCCGAGGTATCATATCGCTTCATCACAGTTTTCCATTATATATCCATGGGACGCCTTAACTTATGAGGATGCGTTTACAGGTAACAATGTTCGATTGTCTCTGGGGCTTTTAGGGTTTCGAAGACAATAAATCTCATCAATGAATTCCGAAAGTCGGTAACGGGCCTGTCAACAATTGGCACGAGCCGTCCCAACCCCGGCCACCGTCTGGGACAGCAGATATCGGGTAAACATCGCTATTAATCCAGCATAGTTGGCAGTCAGTTCCATAAATCTCCCTCTTTTCAGACAGGCCCGTGTTCAACCCTGAACCAGCATTTTTAGCTTTCACCGAGACAGGCTGTTTCAAACGACCTTTCTTTCTCTTGGATACCATTATTCCGTTCCTATCATTGGAAAAATTCGCTTTGACCGTTAATATAAAAAATGTCTTAAGAAAAATTATAAAAGAATGCCCTTGGATAAAATATGTATTCTTGTTAAGAGCAGATCTTTAAAAGTTATGTCAATGGATCAATGTAATCGTTTTCAATTAAGATCATAAGTGCCATGTTGAATGTAAAAAAATATAATTGTCATGTCGCACAACTGTGAAAGACTAGGAAATGAAAAAAAATTCTCAAAACATTCTAATTTCAATCATTTATTAAAATTCAAAATAAATATAAATTTTATATTTAATTTACAATAAAATCCGGTTCTAAACGGCTGCGAAAAACCGCGTTTAAGCCTATTTTGGTTATTTAGGTCAGGGATATTGATAAAAATAAGTTTGTCTAGTGCGCGCCTTGACGGGTGAAGCGATATCAATGATTGATGTACTCTTTGCAGCACAATCTACAACTTAAAGGTCGTTCTAAGCCAATTCGGAGTTGAAAGAGCCCCCGCTTTAGACTTCTTCATACTTCATACGCTTCATACCAGCTATGCAGTAGAGTATCGTGAATTCGGGTTGTGCTTAAACTTGTCACGAAGATAGGTGGGAATGGTAGGAACGAACGGTAAGGACATAATCTTCGTGAGTGGACTGGATTGCAGTATCCTCTGCAAATATAAACAATATTAGGATGATAGGACGTAGGCAGGATAAAAGCAAAGGAATGAACTTAGGTACTACCTTGGATGATGATGATAATCGAGAAAGCGCGTATTTTGTGTTCCCCATCCACTACAACATTCTGGCTTATTGTGCTTTTCTTAGTTCCTTAGTGTAGTGTAATCGAATCGATTTTTCTCTTAAGAAGTGTGATTGAATGTCGTCGCTACAATTCCTTTCCCTAGGTTTTACTTATTTCTCACATTATGTCTCTTTTCATAGGCTGGTTATTTTTCACCTCTTTTCATAACCTACAAATGGGGTCATCATCGCATCTGTGTTAGGTAGACGTTTTCTCAGATGCCAGTGACCTTTATAGTCTGTCTTATCACTCACACTTAGATCTCTCTATACGAGAAATGAATCTGCCAATTTTGGTGATGGTTCTTTTTATCATAAGCTTGTTGTGTCTGGTACCTCTAGAGTTTGTCCACTTCTCCTTTTGTCATTTTTGGGTCTTAGGATTTAAAATACTGTATTTGTTTTTGTTTCCTTTGTGTCCTGGTACCAAAGATATGATCAGGTGGTGCGTTTTCCCAGGTATTGGAGAATTAGAATTTGTACGCTATTTTATATATGACCTTTTACTGTGACTTTTACAAGCAAATGCTTTAATAGCTGTTTGGCTATCTGATTTTATGAGGATTTTTGTCAGTGTAACCTTTTTTAAGGTTTGCTAAAGCGCAAGCGTTGATAGCATGTATTTTTGATAGACAAACCGACGTGTTCTCTCCTAATGAGCTCGAAAGCTCGATTTTGGGCTTGTCCAGAAAATGTCTGATTTGGTTCCTCCATTTGTTTTTAGCCCATACGTATACCATGCCATCGTAATGTCCCATCCATCATATTTAGTGAGCCAAAGGATAATGTGGTTTTTATTAATACCGTATGTAACCAATACGCCATTTTCGCTTTTAGTCCACAATATTTTCCTAGGGGTCTTATTCTGGTCTACTATTTGTTATGATCTGTTGCAGGTTCTAGTTTACTTTCTTAAAAATATTATCGCTGAATTCACTAATTTCGTGGTCCGCTTGACCAATTAATATATTACAATTAATTAAGGTTTTTAGTTGAGATAAAAAAGTCAATGGTACGAGCGGGATTCGAACCCACGATCTTCGGCTTGATACGCCGCTGCTCTACCACTTGAGCTATCGTGACCTCGATCCACTCGGACACCAACTTCCCATCTCAACCCCACCTTTTTGAATTTTCCCTCCTTTTTGCCATTTTTCAAATGTCCTGTTGGATTCTCGACGACAAATGAAATGGCCACGGAGAGCTTTAGTAAAGTATACTTAATTTTTAATCATTAAATTCTCTAATTTCGTGGTCCGCTTGAAAAAGGAGGGAAAATGCAAAAGGTGCGGTTGAGATGGGAAGTTGGAGTCCGAGTGGATCGATGTCACGATAGCTCAAGTGGTAGAGCAGCGGCGTATCTAGCCGAAGATCGTGGTTTCGAATCCCGCTCGTCCCATTGACTTTTTATCTCAACTAAAAACCTTAATTAATTATCTCTGAATATTTAACCGCTTTCCCTGACCGGATTCCGTCGGGCTTTCCTTAGATGAGTACCGTATCAACTTTCATTGTAACTATCCTTCCAATTATGCGTTAGAAAAATACGGCAACGGTGGGAATTGAACCCACACCGCTGAATCTACTAACCGAAATTCTGATGCCTTAACCACCTTGCTACAGCGATCCTCTTAACGTCAATTACCCATTGGGAATTGTGGACAAGGAGTAGAACCGCTTTTTATCTGCAATTAAAATTCATTGGACTTCGACGAGGATTCAAAACTAGAACCGTTAGCGTAGCAAATACTAGTGGGATACCCTAACCACTCGACCACCGTGGTTCAGAAGAAAAAACAAACTTAAATCTTTTCACAACATTATGTTCACATTTTTGCCGAGGGGAACTATCATGTGATCCAGATATCCGATGAATAATAATGTGTTAAATGAGCTTGAAGATTTCAAAATGCTTCACCTTGCTAATAACCTTAACCATCACAAATATAATAGAGGCGTGTCATGCCTTGGCTCCATATAGAGAGCGTGTAGGCATGCCGCCGGACTTAAGAAGAGTTCTCGGACACGGTAGCGAGTTTCAGAGTCCCCTGTTCCGCTTTTTAGGAGAAATTGGGGTTTTTTTATTGTATATAATATGTCTTATGTGTTGTGTGTCTATATGTTTTGTCTGAGTGCAAGTATTTATTGTGAATGGCGAGTGGTGACGTCATCATCACTCCTCAAATGTTGAGAGCGTATGAGTGTGTGTTCGGGGTCGATGGCGGAATATTTATAAAAGTACTTCATCGACCCCAATCTTGATTAGTTTGAGTATATGGTCGGTGGAGGAATATCAAGTACTCCACCGACCAAACGGAATGAGTGTATGTATGGATGTATTTATGTGTATTACTTGTATGAATGTATTTATTTGTATGAATGTAGGATTTGAAAGGGTAAATAGAATATAAACTTAGTTGGGGGCTGAAATGACCTAGATGTCGGAAGCCCCAGAAAAAAAATAAAAAATAAATAAATAAAATAAATAAATACAAAAAAGAACAGTTGACGATGAAGTAATTCTTAAAGGCCACGTTAATGTTAAAATGTTGTTTTTGACAAGAATTACAAACAACCAAACAACATTCATTATCACATTTTTATTTGCAAATTGTCGAATACAGACACTTTATATTAGCATAGTATAGTAAATTATGTTTATAAAATTTAATCAAAATATTATTACTGTTATATTTAAAAAAAAGAGACATTTGAAAAATTTACAGTGTTATACAAATCATGATATAAAAAAGTGATTGTTTAAATATTATCATTGGATACTTTTGCGATTTATTCCCGTGCTCAAAGAAACTTAATGAAAAGTTGACTGAAATATGCGGAACCGGCGAGGGAAGAAAATCCTGGACAGGGTCCAGTTTCGCTTGACCCACCTCGAAATCCGCTCGATAAGATCCAAAAGCGACTGCTGTAAATGAATGGGTCTTTTAATTAAAAAAATCAAAAAAAGACCCAAAAGGCTGCTGATTGAATCTAAGCGAAAAAGCGACTATTAGAGCCGGGAACTGATGATTTATGAAAATAACGCTCTTCTTAATAACTAGGGTGGAAAAAAGTGCCATCGGAAATTAGCATTCAAAGGTGCAGGATAAACATATTGGTAATTAACAAGATAGTACGATTTTCAAACATTTTTATATACATTAAAATCTCTTAATAAGAAAACAGATAGGGGTGATAATTTCTCTAATAATTAAAAAATAATCTTTTAAAACAATAATAGTTCTTAGGCCATTTTTTAATACTCACAGTTCAATACCATCTGTAGAAACAAAGTCTTCGACTCCCATGGTAAAAAAGGTCACTTATAAATATTGTATTGCATGTATTTAATTATATCGCAGTATCACTACTGAGTGAATTTTCTGCTCAAGACTGTACGAGTCAATTATTTAACCATAGTCATTCCGTGAAATTGTAGTTAATTCTACAGATGTAAATTTCTAATAATAACAAAAAATAACAAAAATATATACATACACCGTTCTCAGGCACTGGCTACTGTTTGACGAATTTCTTTCTTATCATGGTTTTAACAGAAAAGACATCTATCTACCCCCATGCACAAGCCGTCATTTTATGAACATTCTAGCCTCAATGTCATGACTAAAACTTTTGAAACGATTCTGCAGAAAAAAAGCTAGGATAGGCTGGCAAAATCATAAACCATTTTTAGCATTCTTTTTTTAGATAAATTACTAGTAGACTTCTTCGTTTTTTTCTAATTTGTCTATTTCACTATTTGTGTTTAATTTGACATTATACTTTGGTATCGTTATATTATTTACAAGAGATCTTTTAGTCACTCTTTATTTAATTTAAAACATTACAAACTTTTTAGTATTGTCCATCATAACATAAACGGAACGTTGAGATTTAAAAAAAACTTTATAGCATTCCTGAAAGGGAAATTAATGTAGAAAATAACAAATGTTAAAAATTCTATTTCTCGGCGTTTGCCATCTCCTAAAGGTTGGGGTTTTAAGCAGACACAATGCAAACTCACCTCTAAAAACCGCTAAAAGTTGAATTCCTATTCACATCATACATCCTAGTATACATTTAAAGGAAATAAAGTTCTTTATTCATTTATTTCTTAATAGTCTTTATAGTTATAGTTATCTCTGGAAGGAAAATTAACGCGAAAAACAAAATATCATAAAACTCTCATTTGCCAAGTCAGACGCTTCCCGACGTTTGCCATCTTCTAACGGGTTAAGGTTATATGCAAGGAGAGACTCCAGTACAAAAACACTTTTGAATGTAGCGAAAAGCAAAACGCCTATTATTTTTCGTGACTGTAACACTTTTAGTATTATGTCTGCCACAGTTCGGATTTTACGTCCATGTCTATTAGAAAAGCTGAAACTTTTCTGACAGAACAAATATAGGATGTCAAAAATGATCGAACACCGTTTTAACAATCAATTTCTGATAGGTTCTTGATGTTTTTTTATTCATCATCTTTTTAAATGTGTACGAAGTGTTTTGACCAATGTCTGTTCAGCCTTCGTTAATAGTTTAGTTTATTAGTTTAGTTAGCTGATAAAAATTGGAGCGTATAGTAAACTTCCATAGAAATGTGTGGTGATTAATGACCGTTATCAATATTTATTTAAAAATCGTGAGATGCGGTCTGGTGAGATGTAGGTTTCAAAAAAACATTCGCTTTATCGTGCCAACGTTTCGATCTTTATTGAGATCATCTTCAGGGCCTGGGATTTACAAATATTGTTTACATATAACAATTACATTTTGGATGTGGACAAGTGTGTGATCCGATAACTTCAAAATAGCTTTCAAAAATTATAAAACAATTCAAACACTTTTTTCCAAAATTAAAGATCCCACACCAATAACAAATAAATCTGACTTAATCTACAAGATCAACTGATTAAACTGTCCGGCAACTTACATCGGTCTTACATCCCAATATCTGGACAAGAGAGAAAAGCAACATATCTATGATAGCAAAAAACCCAAGCAAAATCCTACAGTACTCGCTACCTACCATCTTGAACACCAACACAATTTCGACTTCAAAAATCCAAAAGTATTATACACAGAACAACAAACATAAACGTAATTTCTTAGAAATGGTTAATATCAACAGAGATATACACAGCATCATTTACAGAAAAGATACATGTAAACTCAGTCGCAGCTACGCCAATATCATTAATCAAATTCAATACAGATAACATACCTATATCATCACATTACATTCCACACATCAAATATTTTTCACATAGTCTAATTTTCCAACAATTTAGCTTTCCTTTTCCTATTTATCCCTTTCTATATAATCCTGAAAAGATAATCTGGCCGAACCATTACCAACACATTTTTTCCCTTCGTCGGCTTCTTTGAGGTGAAAAGACGCCTTATACAAAAATGTCTTCTCTATACCGACATCCTTCCCCACCCCTTCAAAATCCAACGTATATAAACACAGAATAGCAAAATCTCACTGGCACTCCCGACACGACACGCAAGAATGGTACAATTTTACAGAAGACAAACACTTCGAGAGAGTAGAAATACTTTGATTGAATATATAAAAAAAAATATATTTTGCATTATATAAATTCACTTTTCCACAACCAAAATATAATTGTTATATGTAAACAATGTTTGTAAATCCCAGGCCCTGAAGATGATCTCAATAAAGATCGAAACGTTGGCACGATAAAGAAAATGTTTTTCTGAAACCTACATCACACCAGACCGCATCTCACGATTTCTAAATAAATTTCCATAGAAATGATGAAGGTAGGGTGAGTGTGTAGATTAATTTTTTGTAAATAGTGTTCTATTCACAGACTCTAAACGCTCATCACCACCTAAGTAAGCCTCTTACAATTCATATCGAGAAGCTTATTTGTAACTCCTTCAACTTGATGATGCTCAAAATCCGGATAGTGTAAACAACAAACGTGTAAATAGAACTATTTAATAAATCATTTATAAAAAGTGAAAAAGAAGTAAACTTCCTGTTGAACTTTGTGTATTGGTTTCTTTTTCTTTAAGGATTACTTAACTTACGTATAAAAAAACTCGTATATTCGTTAAAAATAGCTACAAATCTTTGCTTTATTTACTGAAATTTTTCAGCACCTGCCATGAAATAATTTAAAAAATTGTTTAAGTTAATCGCAGCGCGGGATTTTAAGAAACTTATTTATTATTAACGTTTATAAAAGCCTGTCTGAATGGTGTACGGTGCAAACAAAATTGAGGTAGTGAATTCCTGCAAATGCCTGGGGGTGATTCTGACATCTGGGTCTTCTCTAAGGAAACATTTTGAAAACAAAAAGGCAAAATCAAAATTTGTAATAAACTCATTGAGAAATATAGTCCTAAACAATAAAATCCCTATTGCATCTAAAATTATTGTATTTAATAATATATGCAGGTTCAGTACCACGATATTATAGAAAAAGTGCAAAGATCTTACCTCAAAAGAATTCTAAACCTACCCTCATACACGCCTAACTATATGCTCTACCTAGAATTAGAAACTACACCTATTTTCCTATATACACTAAAACTACACCTCAGTTATATAATTAGGTGCCTCAAGTTGACCCCTGACAGATATTCACACTACCTAACAACAGTATTATGGGAAAAAAATCTACTCTGCTTTAGGGAATATAGCGAGATTGAAAAGGCACATGGTATTTCTATCCAAGCATTACTCAACTCAAATTAAAAATTCAATGATATAATGAAAAAGGTTGAAGCCAATATAAAAAACTCGTACGTAGAGAAAACATGTAATTCCTTATATCCCCCCCCCCAATTTAAAACCATCCTAAATTGTAATGCTTACCTGCGCACAAACAACAACCTTGAAATAAGTTGGTTTATGAAAATAAGATGTGAATTATTAAATCTAAATATATAAAATTTGGCCAGATCAATAAGCTATGTTCTTTATGCAATAAAAACGAAGAGGAAAGCATTACACATTTCATTGCCCACTGCTCAATTCTCTCTGAATTTAGAACGCTGATATTTGGAAAGTGCTTTCTAACTAAAGAAGAGTTGCTTGTATACTTACGAGGAGAAAAAGACTGGACCAAACTAGTCGAGTATTGTAGAATGGCATGGAAGTATAGAGAGAGGTTAATACAAGAATTTAATTATGATTAAATCTTTATCACACCTGTTTCGCTTAATATTAAAGAACAATTTATTAGAGCAATTTTAATAGCATGTAAAATGACATATATTTATTACTTATGTATTTATTATATTATATTATATAAAACTGTTATATGTTACTATTGTTTAAATTTATTTTATTTATTTATTTTATTTTTATTCATTTTATTTATTTTTTGCATGAATTATATCATCATTAAACTAGTGTTAAGGTAAGTTGTTAATCAATTCTACATTCTATTGCTTTGTTAAAACATTTATTGCTTGTACTATTTATATATACATGTGCGTCCTACCCTGACGGTCTTGTGACCATGGGAAAAGCCTGCTTAAACATATACATCCAGATTAAACTACATATTGTCAATTATTAATTTTTAAGGGCGTTTTAACGGCTAAGGTCATTTCACGCCCTCTTAGGTTAGCTATATCTCTTCTGAGTGCTATAAAGCTCTGACTCCAAACATTCACTCGAAATCTTATTTATCCTATTGCCATCCAAGCTTTAATTTTTCTTTTTAAAATTCTTAATTAGGAAGGCCAAATGTATACAAAATTCCCATTTTAAATTGCATAAAATTTAATAAAATTATAAAATTTATTTCTGTTTCTTTTTTTAATTAGAATTGTGAATTTTTGTTCCATAATTTAAAAATTCCCCGTAGGCTTGTATGGCTAATAATAATAATAATAATGGAGTCAGACTAGCAACAGTCTCAGCATGAGTATTGGCTCATCCTTATCCTTTTATTCTTCCATTCAAATATGATACATAAACTAATTCTACATAACAATAATAAGAAACAAAACACAATAACATTTCTTTATCTTTATCTTCTTTTTTTTTTTGGAGGGAGCTATTTTTCTTATTTAAATTGCGATTTTGGGCATTGCAGTTTATTCCCCCGCAATTTGTATTTTCTTCCATTTCATTTTTCCGCTCCGACAGCCTCAAAAACCTCTGAAAAAAGAAATCTTGCACGCACAACTTTTATTCAAACATTAGCAGGCATTCAATGGTATAACAATTTGGGAAAAGGCCTAAATCTCATTATAAATTCCAATAAATTTGAGAAAGCTGAAAAGTGCTCTTCGAAAGAAACACTGGGGACCCAGTAACTCCTGTAAATCATTCGAAAGGTTGATTATTATATTATTATTTATTATTATTATTATTATTATTATTATTATTATTATTATTATTATTAAAAACCTCTCTGACAACGTTTTTATGAAAAGGGAAACAGTTCGCAACTATGTTAATTCCACCTTGAAATATTGCCATTGTAATTTATCAATTTGACAAATCCTCACAAAAGACTTTCCCTTGTTCGAGGTTGGGTTGCACGTTTGCGGTCCTTTGGGTAGAAAAGTCCCTCCTGTCCGGGTCGTCTTTTCACTATGGGAGGGGAAGGTTTAATTGGTCGGAAAATCCTCAACCTCAATTTAGACTTAGGCCATCGGCAAGGAACAAACTAGGAATTGGTACATTCCGCCTCTTCAAAAATACCTATTAGAAGCAGAGAATTCATTTGAACCTTTTTCCCTTTAAATAGTAACAAATACATTACAATAGAATGTATTAAAAAATTAACTTCCTTTAAAATTACTTCTTTCGCGTAAACCGAGTTTTCGGCTTGTTATGAAAACCAAATGACTTATTTTGACTTATATTACCAATTTAAAAAGATAAACAAGGTTACAAGGTTGTTGAATCCATATAAAACCGAAACGTACCTGACACGTATTTTTTTTTTTTGCTTTGCCGTGTGGGCATCCGCCACTCCAGTTTCGTTGTATTTATTTTCCTAATATTTATTCATGATTATTTATTTATTTTTTAATTATTTTTTTATTTTTATTAATTCATTCTTAAGTTTGTTTGTTCATTTATTATTTATTACAATTAATTAGTGAATTTATTATTTATGTTATATCAGGATGTCATTTAGACAAGCCATCTTCCCGATCCCATCCAATAGTTGTAGGTTGATCGTTTTTGCGATTATGAGGGACATTTTTGTAGGTAATGGCTCCCTTTGTGTGGTCACTATTTCGTATAAGCCTTCTCTTCCTCGTGAGGTTGCAGGACACGATAAGAAGATGTGGTCAGCATCGGCTACAGACCTGTTGTCGCATGGACATGTGTCTCGGTCTATGAACCCAATTTTTTATAGGTGGTATGGGAGCCTGTTATGACTGAAGCGTAGTCGGAGATATCGGTAAAGAAGACCCGGGGACGGTTATTCCGGGCGAACCACGGTTTGGAAGGTATTTTGGGTTGGATCCCTGAGTAGTAGCGTCCCTTAGTGATTTTTACCGGGTCGTATTCCCGTTGCCAGCGGTTTTTTAACATGTTGTTAACATGGACAATGAAATCTATGTTTATCGTGGTAATTACTAATTCCCCATTAGTTCTTGCCCTATTTGTCAACTCGTCTTAATATTAAACCGGTTGTCTGTATGACCCTTCACCCATGGAAAATATACCTCTTTCCTCAGCCAATAAGGCGCCTTGGCGGATATCTTGTATTAAAGGGTTTCGAGGGTTCTTATTGGATTTTAGGGAGCTGAGTACACTTTGACTATCAGATAAGATTAAAATGATTTTGCCCTCAGTGGAGTCTAGACACCTGGGCCTCCCCCAAGGAGCTGTCCTTAGCCCTACACTTTTCTCCCTGTATACAACGTCACTAAAAACGCTAAACGTAGGAGCTGTAAAAATATCGCGATTCGCAGACGACATTGCATTCTTTGGCGCTGGATTATCATTAGAAAATGCCATAACTAGTCTAGATGAACCCATAAAAAACTTTGTGCAATGGGCAACAGACCCAGGCCTAATAATCTCAGCTGAAAAATCAGTAGCCAAACCCATTAATAAAAAAAAGCTGTTCCAAACGCCGGAGTCGATACCAAAAGGAGGACTCTATATTACAATCAAATCGCAGCACAGTAAACATCTACGGACACCTCATATTAATCACATAGTCAAAAAATGCAATAAAGCTCTCAACGTCTTAAGATGCATAGCCAAAATTAGTAATGATTAATTGTTAGAAAAAATTAGGGCTTTAATAGCAAGACACACAAGAATGACACATCTACACGGAAAATAAACACTTTGAGCTCTGAAGATGATCTCACTAAAGATCGAAACGTTGGCACGATAAAGAAAATGTTTTTCTAAAACCTACGTCACACCAGACCTCATTTCACGATTTCCAAATAAAGTTAATAGCCTTGTAATTTGATCCTTACGAAACATTTTGGGCTATCTACCCTCGCTCGATTGTTCTGTCAGGAGCGTTTTGGCATTTCGCCATCTTCAGTGTGTCTACTGAAGTTTTTGGTTTCTGTGGAGTCACGTCTCTTTTATATGGTCGTGGTGGTGCTTGTCTTTTGTAGATTAAGCTTTTGTCCCTCTCCTTTGCTATTGTACATAGTTTTTCTTTTTAATTGAATCTAGCCTTCCTTCATATATATANATATATATGTAAGCGAGCAGACTAAGCAGAGGTGTACTAAGGGAATAAAATGAGACACAGACTTATGGTCTCTGGCTCGTAAGTATCGCCACGTGATTTTTCCATGAATAATACATGAAGAGACCGTTGTGCAAACTCCGATCCTGCTGGTGACATCAATAGGAGACCCCTGGATAAAGGGGTAACAACGCCCCACCCTTAACATCTACATTTTACCCTCAGTTTAATCAATTCTGGCGGCTGATTATTCAACTATACCCTTCGATTGTTCATATTAATTGTCTTTTCAGAACAAATTATACTTGAAATCCCTTTCTATTATACACAATATTAGGAGACAATTTCAATTGAACTACAAATTGGTGGAAAATTTAAATTATTATTAATATACATTACAATAGTGTAGTTTAAAAAAATATTTTTACTGCTAAAGTTTTCAGGTTTAATAAACTGATAAATATATTTCGCTGGAGAAAAACAATTGAAAGTGAATACTAAGATGGTTGCCATTTAGAATGGTACAAAAAGGAATCAATAAAAAAATGGTTAAGGGCTTAGGGTCATCATTTTTATTACAATAGGAGACTACGGACGTGGATTTGAAATGGAACGTTTTTTTCATACAAAGTACAAAAATAATACATTAATAAAGTTCTTCTAACTTCAAATGCAACAAAAAGTTCGTATAAACCATAGTCTGATTCTCAAACTTTTCGCAGATATAATAGATTTTTATTTTTGTTTTTTGATAAATGGTTTGTTTGGTGATAAATCTACTCGTCGCTCTTGAACATTTTGGGTACATCCAAAAACCGCATTGAAATGAAAATCTCTGTAATAAGGCACCCTTCTTGAACTTTCAATTTAATTTTTCGTAAAAAAACTAACATTGAATCTTTAAAAAACTAATAAATTTAAAATTTGAAAAAAAAAACATTTGCAATCACGTTGGAAAAATTTAAGGTAGAGCAACTTTCGTAACAACGATTATTCAGAAATAGTGAGTTGCGGTCTGGTGTGATGTAGGTTTCAGAAAAACATTTTCTTATCGTGCCAACGTTTCGATCTTTATTGAGATCATCTTCAGGACCTGGGATTTACATTGTTTACATTAAACAAAAACATGTAGGATGTGAAAAAAAGTGAATTTATGCAATGCAAAAAATATTTTTTACATTCAATCAAAGTATTTCTACTCCCTCAATGAGTTTGTTTCTGTGTAATTGTGCCTGATCCCCTGATCCCACTCTGGTCAACTTGTGAAACTTGCTTTTGGCATTTACCTAAAATAACACACTTTTTTAAAATTATAGATGCTTGGAATTAGAGGCACTGAGCACTGCAGCTTTACAGCTTATTGTACTCCTGGTTCCATTTTGGGTACTCTGAGACCCCATCCCGCCGGTCATTCCATTGAATGAACCAACGACGATCTACTACCCGAGTCTTACTCTAACCACTTTGCTACCGCGATCCGCAAAATTTATTTTACTTTTTTTAACTTACGTTTACGTTCGTTTTTTTACTTTTACTTTTTTTACTTTCGATTACTAACTAACAGACTGTTGGTATAAATCTAGCCAGTACCCTAATAATAGCTTACAATTAATTAAGGTTTTTAGTTGAGATAAAAAAGTCAATGGCACGAGCGGGATTCGAACCCACGATCTTCGGCTAGACACGCCGATGCTCTACCACTTGAGCTATCGTGACCTCAATCCCCTCGGACACCAACTTCCCATCACAACCGCACCTTTTGAATTTTCCCTCCTTTTTGCCATTTTTCAATTGAGGTTGAGATGTGAAATTGGTGTCCGAGTGGATCGAGGTCACGATAGCTCAAGTGGTAGAGCAGCGGCTTATCTAGCCGAAGATCGTGGGTTCGAATCCCGCTCGTGCCATTGACTTTTTTATCTCAACTAAAAACCTTAATTAATTATAATATATTAATTGGTCAAGCGGACCACGAAATTAGTGAACCTATAGCCTTTTATTTTTTTTAGTGTGCAGCGAGGTATGTCCTATCATATGTAATTAAGGGAGTTTTCTTCTAGCTATCTTAAGCAATTCATCGTCCCCGAGTAATCCAGTGATCAGGACCCCACGGAACAGTGATTGATAATTTGTCATACCTTTTAGAATCTCATAAACTATGCAATTTTTTGATTTGCCCAAAAATCCTTTCTCTAGCAAGTCTTCTAGCCTTAAAGTTAGTAAAATTTGCCTATTCCCCTCTAACATACATAATGGCTATTCGGAGATCGTGAGATGCGGTCTCCGAATAATCATTGACTAACGATCACTAAACACCACGCATACATAATGGCTGTGAGTTCGGCACTACTTAAGAAGAGTAAGGAATTTTCGGGGCCATTGATCATATGATGCTTTTGCGGATCGTAGTAGATGCCTAAATCAGAATATTCTTCAATTTTGGAGGCATCAATGTATATTTTATTATTGTCCTCGCACTTGACATTTACCGAGGCTAGGGTTTCTGTCTTAAGAATTCTATGCTTTAATAGTGCGATAGTTTAATACTGGATTGCGTTGGTATGTCTTTCAAATGTACGTTTACAATATTCGATATTGACGATATCGTGAAGGTGGTGAAATATGTTTCTGAAAATTGCGCTTTTCCCAATAAAATTCCGTCGGAAATGCCGGGATTCGAACCGAGAACCGCTAGCGTGGCAAACACGAGTCCGACACCCTAACCATAATTTATTTAAATACCAATTATTATTCTTTAGTGGACGAAAAGCGTTCAAAATTTTGTTAAGTGGCTTGCTGAAATTAAAGTCTTGTCACTAATTTATATCTTCCCAGACTCACAATAAGTCTTTTAAAAATGTAATGAAATGAACCCAGCATTTCCAAGCGTTTTAATTAATCGTCCTAATTAGCGGAGAAGGCCCGTGTCTTTAAATCTCATAGAGCTCCGAAGAGAATAGCCTGGTCAATTTAATTCGCCGTTCTAAATCTGGATTTGAGCCAATTTACGATAACTACTGTAAAATAAATTGGTTTTTATTAGTTGATGTAGTTTATAATTTGGTTTAAATCCATAAATCCTAAGTCCCAATGTACTTCCAAATGAGATTTTTCAATGGCATGTGGACGTAATAGAAAATTTGTAGAAGACAGTAGGTAAAGTGTAAAAAGTGCAACATGTTTAAAAGTTGGTTGATAATGGTTGCGGTTTCATTATTGCAAATAGTTTTTTTTATATGGGCTTGATTTTAATAAAGACTGTGAACAAAATGTAGAAAATGTGCCTTCGTTCGTTTTATTTTATCAAAATTGCAGTTTAGTATCTCTTGGAAAACTTGTCTGTGACCAGGTGTTTTTAATAGAAAGAAAGTCATCATCTGATTTGTTGAAATCATCGATTGATTCAAATTAAACAAGTAAGTGCGAGGATTGGTTGACCGCTCGGAGTCGGACAAAAAATAGCCAAGATGAGTAGCTCAGGCTGGCGTCCAAAGATTCCGGGATCGTTCAAACCGCAGCCCAACCTATCTTGCTTCTACCCGTGCGAGGACCCGTTCAACTACAGGATGAGAAAGTTTTACAACTGGTACCCCGCAGCAAATACCTACAACTATTACTACAACTTGTGTTAACTGGGGGCGCAGATGATCGGACGGACGATATGCAATGAAGCCACCTCGTACGTAAATTACAGAAAATGAAATAAAAATAGTAAACATTTTTCATCGATCTTGATTTTATTGGTGACGTATTCAATTTTAAGCATTTTCGTAAAATTATGACATGGTTAGCATATTCACGCCCTTTTTGTCAGACTTAAGAGAATCACTTGATATATTTTGTTTTCCAATTTTAATTGTATTTGTATTTTTTTAATTGTGGACTATCTTTAATCAATAATCTCCGTAGAGTACAAACTTTTTGCCATATTGTTCTATCACTGGGTACAGACATATTTTGCTTTACCATTTCAGCATCCAAGCATCCACCACGTCAATCGACAAGGAATGTGATTTTTATTTTAATTTATAAATACATTACACAGAAATACTTCTGCACGTCATCTCTACAATAGCTCCAGCAGATCCAAATTCGACATTGTTTTTAGTAGAGAGACATTTATGTAGGCATGAGGTTCCCGAGAACTCTTCGCCACAAGACAAGAGGATCTTTAACGTCCGCACCTGGCCTATTCGGCCTTATAGGCTGTTTTTATTCTCAAGATGAGAGCTGACGCACCTCCGCATGCCACGTACCACCACGAATCCGTTCCCAGTGTAACTAAGGTTGTATTTGGAAGGTTTAATTACCCCGTGGTACAGATGGCCATACACACTCCCCCGTCTATGCAGACAGGATCTGGTGCACTGGCCCTCGTGTGACTCTGCTAAGGCACTCGCCGCCCATGCCGACCCTAGTACACCTAGGCCGACACGAGTACAGCTTGTGCTTTCGAGAGGTTGCCACGCCCTCTGGGCTACACCTTTATTTTGTGCCCGGATACCCCCCTTGCAACCAAGGGTTGGGAAGGGTCACAGGATAGAATGAAGGAACCCGGATTGAGCAAAGGGCTGTGGATGGACTCGAGGTGAGCCGTTTCGGGGTCTCGAGCCTCAAACCACACTATACCACCCGTCGTCGCCATAGTTCCACACATAGTGGCTATGACTCCCAGAGTGGGTGATTTATGTAGGCAGTAGCACCCCATTCTTGACCACTCGAATAGTTTCCTTAATTCCTCGTGAAGTGGAGGAGACATGTTGGAAAAATGTGGTCGGCATCGGCCTTTCAATGATTGAACTGTGCGGAATAGTTCGTTAACTGTTAACGTACTTTAAACTTTGTGCACACAGTCACTGTCTGAAAAGGATAACTGTACATTCTAAAAGATGGGGCAAATACAGTCTTCCCAGGCTACATAAAAGTGATATCTCAAATTAATTATGGGTGTACGCATACGCTACTGCTAATAATAATTAGAAAGGTTGCTGAAACCCGACTCGATTCGTCGGTTCTTCTGATTCTGTGTGCTGAGTATGCATTAAAAAACTGGGCATTAATGCCGTGAGTAGGTCGACGGAGGAATAATGTACTCCACTGACTAATCAGAATAATGGCAAGGCATGTATTTATTTATGCGACTGTTTATCGAATTTGATTAGAATTAGGCTAGATTATAGTTTGCATTCTCTAAAGGCTGAAATGACCTAGCTGTCGACAGCCCCTGACGGAGCCTAACCCCGTTGGCTGGGAAGCAACCATGGATTGGTGAACTCCCTGATGTATAGACCCTAGGGTCAGCACATCGGGGAGTGAAACCCTTCGGGGTGAAAGTCAAGTATAAGACTTCCTGTAGATCGATGGAATCGTTTGAAAGTTATCACAATTTTTGTTATTTAAAAAAAAGGCATTTAGTAATCATAAAATTCGAAAAAATATATTTTTATTTAGCCAAAACTTTGTATTCTAGTGTTTAAAAAACGAATATCAAATTTGTTTTTGTTATTTATTTTTTTAAAAATTTTCTTTGCTTGGTCGCTCGGTCACTACGCTAAAATTAAATTTCGCAGCAGGCTTAGTGTGGATATGGTAGGTTATAACGTACAAAGTTCAAAATAAGTCATAAATACATATACACTTTACAGTATTTTTATTACTTTTTTTTATTACTTGTCCCGAATCCTTTTTGACTTATAACGTCGGCAATGAACCCAAGTGGCGCAGTGCCAGTTCTTTTATAGCTTTACTTATTGGTTGAGAAAACCGGTTTTATAAATTAAGAGAGTAAATAATTTATTAATTATTGACAACCCAGGAAATCGTGTTGTGTATTTTGGATCGTTGTCGACTAGGAGCCCGTCGTTTTTTCATAACTATACGATTTTTATCTGATAATTGAGTTATTTTTATAACAGTTTAAAAGGCTATACAAATTTTTAATTACACATGCCATTAAAATAATTTCTCTTTTTATTCTACTTCATTTGATATGGTCTTACTTTCTTTGCACGGCCTTTTATTAAAAAAAAAAGCAGTAATTCAGGAGAAGTCGGTTTTAAAAAAGAGTCGTTCACTGTTTAGTTCCACGGCAGACTAGGGGCGGACACCCCCCCTCACTACCGGCGCTCCAGAACATCCCTCATCCTCCCTCTTTTCATCGGATCGCAGAGGGAGAGAGAGAAAAAAAAGGATTATCTCATAAAACAACAAGGCCATTTCGAAAACTCAACTCACTCGGGCATCGATTCTGCAGAATTGTAGATAAATAACGAACCGTGACTCTCCATGAATTTTCAATAATAGGAATTCTACATTATTCTATGGCTATTATTGGATAATGCCTATTACTTTCTGCAATAACAAATATTTATATATCTCCACATTTACCAGTGCTCTAACAATACATTCCGAATCTAGAAATTAGAGATTAAGTAAATGAACAATATAAAAGCTCAGTATACTTAAAATTTGATATTCTTACGGAGATGTAAAGTTTGAACACCCCCCAAAAATTGGGGATCAGGTAGGCATCGATAGGTCTTGACGGTCATCCTAAGGTACTATTGCTCAGCCGTCTATGGGGCTCGGCTTTTTTAGGGTTCATGTTTCTTTTAGAACAGCGTGATTCCTTATTGGGAATATAGTGACCGAGTCATAATGGCGTGGTGAAGCTGTTGAGCGCCTTGGAATTCACGTGGCTGCGTAGATGCCGAGTACGGACTGTAGTGTGTCGGGAGCTGTGAGCAAAGTCGGTTGTCGAGTGAGGCGATGGGTGCATTACAGAGGAGTAAAACGAGATCTGTTTTGAGCTGGTTAATCGACTGAGCCCCTGCTTAAGTAGCACAAAGCTCTACCCAGTGGTGAAGATGATCAAAGTAGAAGGCCGATGGAATATGAAAGTGGCTAATTATTATCAATGTGTTCCCGTAGTCAAAAACGTTAAGAAGAACATAATCGTATCGAGAGGTCACCACTTTTGTAAATGATTCAGGTAAGGATAGCAGGAGTTACTCCAATGGACATTAAAGGGCCAACAGTGTAAACTCCTATGGGCATGGGACAGACGCCAATTATTTTCCAAGCAGAAATCCCTACAATAGAACTTTGTGCAAATGAAATCGTCAAAAAGAGGATGAAAGATGCTAAAACATTCCATTTATCTTACAGCCAGACAGCGTTAAAGATTATCACCTGTTATAAAGTAATCTCTAAGCCTGTTTGGAACTGTATACCTATACATATTTTAGTGACTCTAGTCGTTCAGTGGCCCTAAGAAAGGACGGTTTATTGTAGAGCTGTTGGACTCTCGTACCGGGTGATGGCCGCCTGTGTGCAGTTCCAGTCAGACTTAGGCCGGATGGAGTCACTGCTTAATAGAAAGGCGCTGCATGTGCACTGCCTTCTGATTGAGAGGCGGAAGCACGAAATATTGGTGACGACCTCTGGTGGTACCCTTAGTATGACACAGACAATCAACATACTCTTGCTTATGGTAGATTGCAAATTTAGAGACGTTTTCCGGTGATGCAGGTGTTGATAAAGAACCCTCTAGTTAGTCTTTCAGCCTCTTCATTAAGCATTTTCCTGTGTACCTTACAAGTTGTTCACTGCTGAGTGCTTTGGACTGTCAGACAGCTTAAGCCAAATCGGCTGTCAAATGTGCGGTGAGTGCAAGCTGTTGAAAGGAAGCTGTTCTTATTAATACTGGCCTCGTCAACCATCCGAATCATCTAGTTTATCGACACCCTTTATGGTCTTTCACGGCTGCGGACAACACTGCACAGACTCGACGTGGCTAGCAGCCGTTGCCCTCTAGTCTCGGCGCTCTATAGCGACACCAAAACATCGAACCTTTTACCGCGGTAGCTAAAGCCTTAACCAAAAGGACTTACGCAAACGAAAAAAAAATGTTTGTGGGTTGTACGTTTACCACTCAATTATGCTTAGTCAATGAGTCCGAAAAAAAAATCGGCCAGACATTGTTTTAATTTTAAAAGAAGCAGCAAGGTTCAAAAGGACAAGAAGAGCCATCCAATTGTCCCGTTGGGCAAAATACAAATCAGCAATTTAGTGCCATGATTTTTACTGAGGTTTAGATAATAAATAAATCTACGTTACATTATATTAAGATATGAACAATGCTGAGCTATTAGTTAGTTGTATTGTAGACAGCTAGGAGGTTTGTGAGATTCTGCTTATTTAGCATGTAACATTGTATAAACAGCGTTGGTATGATGGCACATAGCTATAATAGCGACCAAATCCGTAATTCCAGGGCTGGTCGGTGGCACATACACAGTGGTTCCTGTTGTGGAAGGGTTGCCTCCTCGGCGGGGGCGGTTTCCAGATCACCGAGTTCTTCCTGGGAAAAATATGCGGCTTGCCTTCGTTTCCATTGAGGTCGACTGTCCGATACTTCTCTCCTCGCATTTTTTCCATAAACTTTTTCAACTCTTCGTCGCAGAGGCATTTCCCCGAGTTTATTGCCGCGGCCGGGGTCGCCACATCGTCGAAATCTTCCAGATACCCTTCGTTCAGCATATCCGGCAAAATACGATTACGCAGGCAGGCGATCGGGAACGGCTCGAGGAGAGGATTCCTTTTCGGGACCGTCTTCCTGATTAAGTGATTTGTATCCATTTTTCCCCCTTTCTTCTTCCCCTCGGCTTGCACTTGTAACTTATGTGAATGACAATTATCATTAAAACACATGTTACGTTTTATGTGTTATTCTAACCAAAAATCAAAATTGTCATGTGCCTTTGATACAGCCCGTAAATACTAGGAACGTAAAACATTGGTTATGATTATTTGGAGATTATGAGATGCGGTCTGGTGTGACGTTGGTTTCAGAAAAACATTTTCTTTATCGTGCCAACGTTGAGATCATCTTCAGGGCTCAAAGTGTTTGTTTTCTGTGTAGATGTGTCATTCTTATGTGTCATGTTGAGATTGCACTATAAAGAAAATGTTTTTCTAAAACCTACGTCACCCCAGACCGCATCTCACGATCTCCAAAATAATCATTGGCTAACGATCACTAAACACCACACATTGGTTATGACGATAACATATACCCATCACTGTCCAATTGTATACGATTGCCTGTTGCTCACTAATGTTACCAGTTTCCACCAGTCGCACAACAGGCTTTCCCCACTACTTCGACGAAGCTTCCGTTTTTAAATATCATCCAATGAGCATGCAGCGCCTATTTAATCAGGGGCTCGACCGGCTTAAACCAAATCTCCGCGACGATTTCTCATGACCACTAACTCACAGAGTCCTTTCAGCAGCTCGAACTCCTAGCTCAGTTGACAATCAACTTGTCACACTTGGCAGCTGCCCGAGACCGCCACAAGCGTCCGCGTCTCTAAACAACTCCTTGACAACACAAGCCTTCGGCTCTACATGACTTGTCACGTAACCATTTTACTCTCCAGGGACCCAGGGAACATAGGGACAGTCACCTCTACTTCGGCAATGCTTCCGCTTTCCAAACATATTTAAGCAGGGCTTAATCGGTGAACCGGCTATACTTAATATTTAAACCTTAAATCAGACTGGCCTATGAATTCTCCCAATCACGAGTAACCAGCCAACAGAAGCTACAAGTAACATGGTTCTCTGAATAGCTTACTCACATCACTCACTCAAAATCCGACTGGCTCCAAATTGCCTAAATCTCTTCACTTCGTACTCGACCATCGAGACGATTCTCTAAAACAATTATTGGCTCATTGATACTCGCCACGGATTCTCATATCAGAGCACGGCACTGCATAGATCCGATAACCAGAATGTTCATGGCGTTCAACAGTTCCTCCGTGATATCGGCTCTTGTCAGGGGCTCATTAAATTGCTGAATGGATTAAAAGAAAAACTTATGCCTGGTGGAACAATACCCCAGGATTTCATTATAAAATTTTTACTTAAACGTACTGCAGGCTTGTTGTATTAAAGCCGGACAAAATTCAGGATCATAGTAGGTCTTTTAACTAAACATTACTGACTCAATAGGCACTTGAAAATATTTGAATTGGCAAAAGACAGCCTGTGTAGATAAGGCTAGGAAATAAAATGTTTCTGGTTGACAATGAACGGGCACCAAAACTAAGGAGTTTTATAAAATGCCTGAAATTTGATAGTGGGCCGCATAAGATGACAATAGTCCTTTTGATGAGCCAAAGGCTTTTTACCGTACACCAACCTAATTTAACATTTGGATATTTGAACCATTATTAACTGCTATGTCTTTGAATTTCAGGTCATAATTGAGATGGGGTTTTGTCAACCAGTAATTGTCTTAAAAGTTTGTTTAATTTTTCCTCTTCGATTTGGCCGAATATTGCGATTGTAGCCTGTTTGAAGGTCGTATAACTAACTCTTGTTTCTTCTCGTGTAGAAATGTGTGGTGATTAGTGACCGTTAATCGATATTTATTTAGAAATCGTGAGATGCGGTCTGGTGTGATGTAGGTTTCAGAAAAACATTTTCTTTATCGTGCCAACGTTTCGATCTTTATTGAGATCATCTTCAGGGCTCAAAGTAGGCACTCTCGACACGACACGCAAGAATGGCACAATTACACAGAAGACAAACACTTTGAGCACACTTTATACCTAACTTTTTCCATGGTTTCCTTTTTTTCTGAGGTCAGTCGGTAACGATTTTTTCCATTTTTTGTTTGGTTACTTGCCGACATGTCTCGCCAAAAGTTGTGGTCCTGAGGATATTAGAAAAGCTGTTTTGGAAGTGTAAGAGGACGATTTTTTCGGTGGGGAGCAGTCAGGTTGTGAAACTGATGATAGAGTTTGGAACTATGAAGTTCTTACAGAAGATGAAGCGGATGATGGAGAACCAGCTTCAAATAATGAAATTGTTGATGATGAAATTGCTATACATGTGCCATACACCCCCGTGATCTTATTTATTCCCAGGAAAATGGAAATCTTTTGTCTTAGGACCACCAGATCTCTTCCAAAGTAAGCAGGATAATTCGTTGGGTAAAAAATGGTATGTTTGACAGATTCTAAAAGCAGAACTAAAATAAGCGCCATTGTGCCAGGACGACCAGGTCTAAAATCACCAAGCTAAAGCAATCTTTTTACCCCAGCTTTTGAAACATCTACAGCGTCGCAGGCATCTTAAGACACTCATCACCTACTAGCTGAAATCCAAACACCCTCCCTCAAGAGCTGGAAGATTCCTAATTTTTTTTTTGTTATGTGTATTTGTCTTAGCTTAAAGAAATTTTGTTATACTGTCATTTGTATTTTGTTAAAAGTTGTGGGTAGTCATGGTTGCAGTAGTTGATTATTTTGATTCATCTCCATAGCTTCCTTTATTTATTTTTATCGCAGGTGTGATGTTTAAGTGTTTCAGTGATGAGGTACATTGTTAAGCATTTTTTATGGTTTAGTTGAGGCGTGTTTTGATTGCGCTATGGTTTGCAAGTTTGCATGCGGGGCTAGGTTTGTTGATTAATGGGCTAATTGGTGTGCTTTGTTTGTCTATTTTTGGGAGCATTGTGAGGTTGGGTGGTTTCATGTTTGGACAGCATTCAAATCCAAACAGAATAGCCAGGCCAGTATGATTGTGACTAACCAAAATACACAAACATTATTTATAGTGAATATTATTTATTAGCTAATTCCAGAAATAAATATAAATGCAATACCATAAACAGGTTTTTTGATTTAAAAAAATTAAAAGTACTTGATTTATGTTCGATGTAAGCACAATGGTTTCACATATTAAAATTCTATACAGTTATGCTTGTCAAAGTTGTACAACAGAATTAAATTACATTGTTGCTATTAAAGATAGGTACTCAATGCTCCTTAGTAATTTTTTTTGTAGAAATTTGATCCTTATTTCATTCAATACAGGGTATTTTTTTTTAAGAAATATGCATTCTATTTATCAATTAATTATACAACAAACATAAATAAATGTTGTTACGGGGCCGCGGTAGCCGAGTGGTTAAGACGTCAGACTCTCGGCTAGTAGATCCCGCGGTCGTGGGGTTCGATCCCCACCGTCGCCTCTGGACTTTTTCTGACGCCTAAGGGGACGTGTGGCCGCAATTGAAAGAAATTGACACGGCACTCATCATTGGAAGGGGCGGGATCGGATCTCAGCGACCCTGAATTTCGTCCCAACCCCCTTCAAAAATGAGTTTCTTCAATGGAAGAACACCAGTACAACGGGGGCTCAAGTTCACATTTGTGTTGTGAGCCCTCCCCCAAAATATGGAGCCAGGGATAAAGTACAACAAGCTGTACAGTTCAGCTGCAGTGCTCAGGAGGGAACTCCTGTCCCTGGTATCCAAAAAAAAAAATGTTAAGTCACCAGTGCTTGTAATTCAAGCTCAGTTTCACAGAAGAAAAGAAGAACAAATTTTATATAAACATTGTTATCTTCTGTGATACATGAATTTGACAATAGTTCTTTACATACTGATGATATACATAACCACATCGACCATTTTTATGTCAACCAGATCTAATGGCTTTCAAATAAAATAATAATAAATAATAATAAAAAAAGAGCTAAGGGCATCTGTTGCACTTAGATGCAGGGGTCAATCGACCTACCACACAGAAACACCAACAGACTGGTTAAGTAGAAGAGAAGCAAATTTTATCATTAAAATTGCAATGAAACTTTTTGGGGAGGTGGATGTATACTACAACAGAAAAGTCCCTCTGACAGAATCCAAGATGCTTAACTTGAAAATTTTTAGTGCATATTGCATTGTGTGTCCAGACAAGAGCTCGGACACTTTACCAAAATTTTTCCAAATTAATCTCAACTAAAATTTCAAGGACTATGTTGGGATTCGAACACAGCACTGATAGTGTGGCAAGTATGAGTTGGTCACTCTAATTGCTCAGCTACTGCAGTGCCCCGGAATGAACAGTACTCTGTCAATTTTTTATCGCATATATATGTGAAGATATCTTTATTCAGGTAATTTGATGTTTTCCACCCCTGATTAGCTGAAGTCATCAACTCGTTCTTTATAAATTGTGGTTCTTACAGAAAGGCCCAGTTTATGTGATGATAAAGGATAAAGATTGAGCTTGTGTTGCAATTTGAACACAGAATCACTAGCGTGGCAATAATGTGGTCCCCAAAAAATCAAAATAAATGACGATAAAGGACAAGGAATGTGCTTCCTTATTCCAGAATTTCAATTCTGAAAATTGTGAAGTCAGTGTATTTATGTCCTTGTTTTAGTCGGCCGTTGGATAATCTTTTTTAAGGCTTTTAGATTTTTTAAAATAAATTTTATTCACTGTTATTGTAGATTATGTACCTGATGAAGGACGTGAGACGTCGGAAACGTGTCAATAAATGTTTTGAACGAAGTATTTGGACTTTTCTTCTGGGGCCGCTCACCTAAACATAAGTTTAAAATTAGCAATTAGTGTATTTAAATAAGAAAGGTTATAGGGTTATAAGTTGGCCAGTTATTTTATGCTGGTTTCTAAAATATTACATTTTTGAGTTCATCACTTTGTGTTCAGCTCATAAATGCTACACATGCTGAAATGTATCACTTTGAGTTTTCATGTACAAAAAGGAAAATTGTTAAATACATAAAATTTTTACCTAGGTTCATCGCAAGTATCCTTTCTCTTTGCTTAGAAATAAATAGTAAAGTAATTTCTGTAAAACAGAAGAGTTAACATCAAAGTCCCCAGTGGGTGTTGCACGTAAGGGGTCATACCACTTTACAACACCGTTTACATATTATTGCCAATTAAAATTCCATGAGCTTTGTTGGGATTCAGACCCAGAACCACTAGCGTGGCAAATATTAGTTGGAAGTCCTAACCACTTGGCATGCACGCACGTACACGCGCGCACACACACACACTTGCATATAGCATATAGACTATACTTACTGACAGAAGGGCCCCATTAAATGAATTTCAATTCTGAAAATTGTGGAGTCAGTGTATTTAGATAAGAAATAAATAATACAAAATCAAAATATCCATTATATTTAATTGTTATAATCATTTTACATTGATATTAAATAATATTTCAATTACAACTAATATGGCTACATAGTGGAATTTTTAAACGTTTTTGTCACGAGAAATGTAAAAGCTAGTTTGAAAATTGAAACATATAAAGTTCTATAAGTTTTTTTTATTAATAATGTGTTTTTTTTCTCCTTTTGCAAAATATTAACCATGGCAGAAGCTAATCTATAGTGCAATCAAGCTGCATAAATATTTATCAAACCCACACAAAAATTTGGAAGCTGTGGTAATGTTTAGCATGAAAGACTGAAAATGAATGGTGCTCTTACTGTATTTTATTAAGCAAATACAAAAAGGGTTAAATTTTAATTTTTTTATAAGTTATCAATCAGTTAGATCCAACAATCAAAGAGAAAGACAGTTTTAATTTTTTTATAATTTCATAATGTTAATATTATACAACATTTTAAAACATAATGCTATAAAAAATATTGATACACAATAAAACAATAAAAAAATCAAAATAAATTGAATATATATGTATATAACAAAACAAGATTAGTTTATATAAACAATTAAAAGATTCTAAAATTATTCTGGTATTATTTAATGTTTAGTTTACATGTCCATCTAAACACTGAGTAGGCCATTATTCTAACGCTCATTACATTACCAAAAAACATATGTTTAAATGCTGTTTTGTAAGATGACACTTTATTTAGGGCCGCTGAGATGAAAAAGAAACCGCCGTTGGATTAACTCACAAGCATTTGCAGGCCTATGATTTTCGCGATCGGGTTGTGAAAAAGTATATCGGATTCTATAATTATTCACATTATTATTTTTTTCTTCATATACTCCACCCATCATCTTAATAAAAAAAAGGCACTTATCGAACATCTAAACAATGGACTTGCTGGGTAAAAGATTGTGAGATTGATTAAAGTTTAAAGTGCAAATTACATTTATCAATTTTCATATTAACATTTAATTTTTAGCTTTAACAATTAAAATGAATTTTTACTTTCATAAAGTAACATTTATCAGTCAGTTTTATAGTGGTTGGATAATTTTTTTAAAATACAATTTACATCCTAGTTACTACTCTAAAGGTTTGGTTACATTATCAAGAATCCATTTATACTACTCTGAAGATGATCTTAGAAATAAAACAAAATACAGATAATTTCTTTATGTAAGATGTATTTACATTTAAACTATACACTTTTTGGAAATCTCCAATAATATCCAACCATTATAGAATCTTTTAAAGTATATTTTACTTAAATTTACACATTTTATATAAGACTTATTTATTATTATTGTCAACAATTACACATCACCTGAGTTATATCAATAGCTTAACCACAAAACATGTGCCTTAATTTAAACATCCCATAAAAAGTGTTTAAATACAAGCATTCTTATAGTCAAAATGCTTTTTTGCATATCCGCATAATCACTAGCTTTTTGTTTCGTCCCTTTATTCCCACTTGTGGAAGGTTCTACTATTTTCAGATTAAGTACTAAGTAAAAAGATGTAAGAAATAAATTCTTTCAGAAAAATAATTAATCATATTCATAGTATGCTATGAATCAGTTTTGAACTATTCATTTGGTTATGATGCCAATTTATGAGATATTCTGTCTGGGAAGATTTAGGGTAGATTAACCTTCCGATAGGTGCTAGCAGTTGTAGCTCTAGACAGGTGCAATAGGTGCATGCTGTTCATAAAAATTATAATTTAAATTTTAAATAAAAATTTGTCTATTCAGGATTGTGGGGGACGAGGATTGGATAAAGGTACTAATATGGATGCCAAATATAATGGAATAATTGGATGTATTTTGGAAATTAATAATTTAGCAATGTTTGTACCTTGTGAAGCTCATAAATTAAATTTTGCTTGTGACAATCCTACAACTTCAAATTTATTATTATTATTATTTTTTTAACCTCAAGGGATATTCTATTACCCACAGTAATAAAAGATAAATAAACAGATACATGTTTTGGACAATCTAAACAGTAGACAAATTTGGTTGAAAAATGGCAAAAGGACGGAAAACTCATAAGGTGGGGTTGAGATGGGGAGTTGATGTCCGAGTGGATCGAGGTCACGATAGCTCAGGTGGTAGAGCAGCGACGTATCAAGCCGAAGGTCGTGGGTTCGAATCCCTCTTGTGCCATTAACTTTTTTTCATCTCAACTAAAAACCTTCATTAGTTGAAAAAAGTGTTTAGAGAAAGGATTTGTTAATAAACAAAAAAAGAAAAGTTAAATAGACGAATATGGCAAAGATTTAAGAAAAAACAAATTAACATTTGAAATTGAAAGTATTTTTAAATGAATAATTTATTTTTTATTTGTTAAGGTCATTGTGGATAATGAGGATAGAAACGAAGTGTGAATGTTGGAGAATTGTTCAGCTAGCCAATGCAGATTATTGTGTTTGAGATGAAGGGGGTCTTGAGATCATCATTTAATGTGACATCCCTAGAGTTCTTGGGGTGGGAAAGTGAAGGCAAATTTTGGGCAGTAGGACTAGGGTGGATTGAAAGCTTGGTGGAACTTTCAAGCAGAATCAGATCAATCGTTAACAGAAAAAATGTAGAGGTCATTTTGTATAGTGAGGTTAGTTAAGTAGAAAAGGGTTTTGACAATTTGTTTAAGGAGTTTTGATTGAAAAGACTGGATGCTCTGGACTCGAATTTCCAGAGTGGTTACAGCAAAGTCTTGTATGAAATTAGTTGAGTGCAGGTCAAAAAAAATATTGCCCCAATCAGTCTTCGTAGTTTTTCAAATCTTCTGTTCAGTTATTGTCTCTTAAGTCTTGCTTGAGGATTTTTAAAAGATGTAAATATACACTGTGTATATTTTTCCTCATTCAGTTTTGATCTGTAATTTCTGCACCAGTCTTTGATAAGCTGTTCTTTGACGGTGGAAGGTTAGATAGGGCAGGTTAGGAAACTGAATTGTGGTGTCAACCACATTTGGTAATGAGTTGTTGGGATGTATAGGAATATCAGCAGGTAAATGTTATACTGATGGGACCAAGATTGTAGTTTGTTGGCTTGTAGTGGTCCGATATCTGAGTATTCTTGCTCCTCACTCTGAAGCAGTGGTCAGTGAAATAGGATTCCATGAAAAATTGATATGGAGTGTGTAGGAAGTGTTTAAGTTTATAAAGTAGTGTGTCAGTCCTTACCAAATGTTATAGCCATCCCCGATCAATACATTGTTTTCTATAGCTGAGGAAATTGTGTCAACACTGAATCATTGGTTCATGCAATGACAGAGACAGAAGATAAATTGGTGAGAAGGAACGATTCTATGTGGCATTAAACATTTTAAAATGAGTCTATCAAGGATTGCTGAAGTGAAAGTATTTTTTCAAAAAATTTGCAGCACAATACAGTATCAGAGAAATGCATGCGCCTGGTGTTCTGAAATTCAACGCTGTGCCCATGGGAAGGTTAAATTCCCCACATTAAGAATAATTTTTGTCATATTCTATCCTTCACACTTTTTATACAATAAACAACACAAATGACAATTATACGAAACAATGTCAAAGGACAAACTTTAGCTGGTGTATGCTTTATTTCATAGTTTCTAAAATTGACTTTACTGAAAAGAGTTGAATCCTTGGCAAATTTTAAACCTCCTTTTAGTAAAATACATTTGGGAGGGCAGGTTCTATGATAGTTTTCATCTTAAAATATAATTATTATCCTTATTGGCTCTTTTTTCAAAAAATCACCTTAAAATTACATCATCTAAGTACTAATTATTGTCAAGATTCCAAAATCAACAGTATTTTCATATGTTAAAATTTAAAAATGCTGACATAACACCTTTAAACATTTTTAAAATGAAACTTAAATTCTTTTTAAGAAACTTACATTTATTTACTGTAAGACTATATACAATATAATTTATTTTGTGAATGCAACATGAGCATTTTTATTATTGTCAATGTTTACAGAAAAATTGTTTATTATCATTGTCCTTACAGCCTAATTTAATGACACCTCTTTTAAAGAAGTTTATTGTCGACCATCAGTATTTGCACAACAAAAGTGGCCACCGAATGTTCATTGAATTCCCTACAGTAACCTTAAATACTAAGTACTTCATTTTATTTTTTATATATTACAAAGACCCACCACACCTTGTCACTGATATGTTTTTACATTGATATTCTTATATTTGAGGTTCGTATCAAATAAAGATTGTTCCCTTGCCAAGCATTTGTCAGTTTTCTATATCATAAAATGAAAAATATCAGCTTATAAAATCAGATTTATGCTCTAACACTTCATCACTAAAACGTTTGTAGAATAACGCTGTTTATGTACAACACAGACTTTTATAGGATAAGCTTTTTACAGTAAAAGCACGGGGAATGATATTTATAAGTTTGTTTGATTTCTAATTCATTATTAATTAATAACAGGCATAAAAGTTTAAAAGTCGTTTATTGTCAACTGGCAACCTTTGATATCCATTCTTTCAGTGAAACAGTTTCAAAATAATAAAAATAAAGACAAAACAAAAACAAGAAGATGAAAACAGTTAGATATGTTATTTTCTGTAATAATTGATCATTCTATTTATTTAAAAAGTCCATTTTGTCAAAGTTTCAATCCAAGTTTATGTGTGACTTTTATGTAGAATCCTTTTATTTATTTTTTTCAAAGTATGTCTTATAATCTTCCAATTATTTACTAGGTATAAATATTGTTTACATCGTGACAATGTATTAATTATAAAATTTCAGACATTTTCTCGCCTTGCTGTCTAATTCCATTCACTTTAAATTCATTTCAAAAATTAATCAATTATTGTTCTTTATTAAAATATATTCAGCTTTTAAGAAAAATATGAATTTCTTTATTCTTTTGGCAGGACTTAATAATTATTTATGGAACAATCTTAAACCTAAATATTGAAAATTTTTATTTATTTAAACTTGTTTTTATCTTAATTATATAAAAATTCCAAATCAGATTTGATTTCTAAAATTTTGACACAGCCATGACTTTACAAACTTAAATGAAAATATACATATATATATATAAATAAAAAATGTTAAACATAAGTATTAATACTAGGCAGTTGTAATTTTACTAACTTTAGTAAATTGATGTGCTTATTTTAAAAAGTTATTAACATACATGTTATTATATGTATACTTCATTTATTTGTAAAATGTCACCTAAAAATATTTACATTTATAAATTATTGTCTTAGTTTCAATCGTTTTTAATTGAGTATTGTCAAAATCACAGAACAATTTTAAAGATAAATTTTGATTTTTTTTATAGTTTCTTATGAAGACACAGAAACCTGACATGCTTTGCAGGGAGAACAAACCAGTAAATGAGGCCTGGGCGAACATCATGCATTATGAGTGTTGAACATCACTTTTTAGTTCAAATTTTCATCTATTTCAAGAATGATAAGGAAAAAGAGAAGGAAAAAAGGTATTTATGTAAAACACTCAGAATCTCAATGACAAAAATTTGCCCATCGCCACCACTTACAAATCAGAATAGTTCAATGTTTTGTTCACCTAGTCATCATGTAATTTGTGACTAAAAGGAACATAGCAATCGAAAGGTCAGTGACTAAGCTGGGGGCTTTAGATGCTGAAGTGCGATTCGTCACATGAATCTTCCAGCCTAAGTTGTTATGAGTATAACACTGAAAAAAATCGCTCGATTAATGCAACATTTCAATTTTTTTTTTTTTTGTCAGTTTCATAATATAAAATAGTTGTAGAAAAACTGACATTATATAAAAACAAGAAGTTTATTATAAAATTTAATTATTTAATTACCTGGTAATAGAGTATGTCTGGTGTTTCCATTGGTACTGTCCAGTTCAGGTAGGCTGGCTCTCCAGGAACACATTCAAGCCTCAGCGTTTCTAAGTATTCTTTAAACGTTTCTGTTGTTTCCGACTTATCCACGGTTTTATGCTGCCATTCGCAGTACCTCCCGGCTATTATTATTAAAAAAAATTAGATATAAAAACAAAAATGAATAACTAAGTCTTTCTACTCACAAGCTGTGGGATATGGGAAGCCTTCAGAGTCATAGCTAACACCTGCAAATACCCTCTGCTGTCTTTGTTTAATATCTGACTTTTGACCGAAGCCTCCTTCTGGGCTGTCGGTGATATAAAACGGATGGTACCTTGCAGGCTGTGTTGGGTCATTACCACCCTCAACAACAAAAGTGTAGGTCTTACCCCGGATGACATAAATTTCGGGTATAAGAAGATCGTTGATGTACCATGCTATACCCCAAGAAGGTTGACCTACATACAAATAAAAATGTTTATAATTTTATAAGATACTTATAATTTTTAAAATCCACCTGTGATTGGTGTGTATCCTCTTTTTCCTCCTGTAGGACCGATTCTCACAGAGAATACAGTCTCATCTCTAATAACAGCAGGAGGCCATGGTTGAATTTCCTCATCTTCAGGAAGGTGATACAAAGAATTTGTACACTGACCATCTTGCTTTGACCCAAAATCTATCCTGATATCATCTAGAAATATTATATAAATATTTATTTTTGTAAGTTACAATTTTAATTTGAAAAAGAAAAAAGTTAATCATTAATTTGAATGTACTTCTAACTTTTGTTATTATGACATCCTACCGTTAGTCTTATCATTAACTGCATGAGCGTATGCTTCATGGTTGGAATTGAGAGGTCCGATGGCTGCTATGACTGAAGTTTCCCCAGTTCTTGGAATCGGTCTATCATTTATCGGTTCGTTGGTGTGTAGTGCTCTTCTGTAAATAACAGTTGTGATGCCATGCCTTCGCTCTCCTTTTATCAACTCCACATCATCCCTGCCTCCTATTCTATAATCTGGGCACACACCATTATGACCTGAAAGATTAAGATTATTTTAATTATAGTTTAAACCTCAAAAAACATACAGATAGAGAAGGTAGTGAAAATGAGATAAATAGATATATATAGAGAGAGGGAGTGGGAGAGAGAGGAAGAGAGAGAGAGAGAGGAAGTGAGAGAGGAAGAGAGAGAGGGTGAGAGAGGGAGAGGGTGAGAGAGGTAGAGGGTGAGAGAGGGAGAGAGAGAGGGAGAGAGAGAGGGTGAGGGGAGAGGGAAAGAGAGAGGGAGAGAGAGAGAGAGAGGGAGGGAGAGGAAGAGAGAGAGGGAGAGGGAAAGAGAGAGGGAGAGGGAGAGGAAGAGAGGGAGAGAGGGAGAGGGAGAGTGAGAGAGAAATAAAAAATTGCTATGAATTTCTAAACAATAACGATCGTAAAGTAAAAAACCTTGCAATTAAAAACTAGAGATTAAACGGCTATAAAAAATACTGACTTTCTGTTCTCAAATGAGGTTAAACAACTAATACCAATGAACCCGAAAACAAAATGTTATACGGTAGGTCAAATTCCAAAAAGAAAACAAAACTATAAAACCAATAATGTCCTTTTTTCTCCATGTTACTATCTTCCGATATACAGCATTTTTCAGTCAAATCAATAATTTTCTCAACCAATTTAATAATCGTTTCATTCAATATAATAATCGTCTCAAACGATTTAATAATCGTCTCAACTAATTTAATAATCGTTTCATTCGATATAATAATCGCCTTAACCAATTTAATAATCGTCTTAACCAATTTAATAATAGTCTCAAACAATTTAATAATCGTCTCAACAAATTTCAATCAATTTAATAATCGCCTCAACTAATTTAATATTCGTCCCTTTTGGGATTTTATAGTCAGGGAGAAAATAAATACAAGCTAGTAGTTGCGAAAAGCTTTATTTAAATATTAAAAAAGCAAAATTATTTCCTCAAAAAATAAAAATATTTGACAAATGATAATTTTAACTCAACTAATTGTGGCAGCCGTTGGTAGCTTTAAAACTACATCCGTTACGAAATGGAATTGACACTGCAGCTTATTTCAGTTAAGTGATGTGTTCCTTTGGCTTCACCTAACAGGGTCCTCGCAGCTGTATTAATCTTGGAGAAAGCATACTCTGCTGGGTTTAGAGTTGGCGAGTAAGGCGACAGGAAAATAATCGTATGAGAAACTGATTCCACAACCTCTTTTTCTTCAGCAGTTTTGTGGATCCTGGCAATGTCCACGACTAGAAATGCGTTATATAATGAAAGCCCATCAGGTTTTGTATACAGCTCACGCAAAAAATCGCAAAAGAGTGAGCTGTTACCGTTATCTTTTTGATGAAATAATCTTATTTTTTTAATTTGTCTAAAGCTTAATAAAAACAGCTAATAAATAACTCCTAGCTCTTATTTCTTTTCTACCCTCATCATAAAACACCGAAAGGGACGATTATTAAATTGAATGAGACGATTATTACATTTTTTTACGAGGGTTCGCAAAACCCGTCATATCAACCCTCAGGATGCCGGTGTTTTTGAAAAAAAGCCCATTTGTAAGTACGTGAGGTTCGAATGCAAGGCCGCTGGCTTCGAACCCGGGACCTTTAGCCTACAGTGATGGCTGTCAACGCCTAAACCGTTTTATTATTTATTTATAGATTATTAAATTGGTTGAAACGATTATTAGTGAATTATTAATTATTCAGAAATCGTGAGATACGTCTGGTGTGATGTAGGTTTCAGAAAAACATTTTCTTTATCGTGCCAACGTTTCGATCTTTATTGAGATCATCTTCAGGGCCTGGAATTTACAAACATTGTTTACATTTAACAAATACGTGTAGGATGTGGAAAAACGTGAATTTATGCAATGCAAATAAATATTTTTTATATATTCAATCAAAGTATTTCTACTCACTCAAAGTGTTTGTTTTCTGTGTAATTGTGCCATTCTTGCGTATCATGTTAATAGTGCCAGTGAGATTTGCTGTTTTATGTTTATATACGTTGGATTTTGAAGGGAGTCGGTATAGAAAGACATTTTTGTATAAGAAGTCGGCTTCTTTGAGGTGAAAAGAGCCGATGATGGGAAAAAAACGTGGGTAATGGTTCGGCCTGAAGATGATCTCAATAAAGATCGAAACGTTGGCACGATAAGAAATTGTTTTTCAGAAACCTACATCACACCAGACCGCAACTCATTATTTCTGAATAATCGTTGTTAAGAAAGTTGCTCTATCTAAAATTTTTCCAACGTGGTTGCAAATGTTTTTTCAAATTTTAAATTTATTAGTTTTTTAAAGATTCAATGTTAGTTTTTTTACGAAAAATTAAATTGAAAGTTCAAGAAGGGTGCCTTATTACGGAAATATTCATTTCAATGCGGTTTTTGGATGTACCCAAAATGGTCAAGAGCCAATTTATCACCGTAGATAAATGAAAAAAAACATACAAAAATAAAAATCTATTATATCTGCGAAAAGTTTGAGAATCTATGGTTTATACGAACTTTTTGTTGCATTTGAAGTTAGAAGAACTTTATTGATGTATTATTTTTGTACTTTGTATGACAAAAACGACAAAAACGTTTCATTTCAAATCGACATCCGTAGTCTCCTATTGTATATAAAAATGATGACCCTAACCTCCTAACCATTTTTTTATTGATTCCTTTTTGTACCATTCTAAATGGCAACCATCTTAGTATTCACTTTCAATTATTTTTCTCGAGCGAAATATATTTATCAAATTATTAAACCTGAAAACTTTAGCAATAAAAATATTTTTATAAAACTACACAATTGTAATGGATATTAATAATAATTAAAATTTTCCACCAATTTGTAGTCCAATTGAAATTGTCTCCTAATATTGTGTATAATAGAAAGGGTTTTCAAGTATAATATGTTCTGAAAAGACAAACAAATACATTTAGGAACAATGTTTGTAAATCCCAGGCCCTGAAGATGGCTCTCAATAAAGATCGAAACGATGGCACGATAAAGAAAATGTTTTTCTGAAACCTACATCACTGAATAATTATCGATTAACGGTCACTAATCGCCACACATTATAGTGAATGAAACGATTATTAAATTGGTTGAGACGATTATTAAATTGGTTGAAAAAATTATTAATTTGACTGAAAAAAGCTTATTAAAAGACTAAAAAAAGGATCTAAAAGAATTCCTCCAATTAGTTAATTAATTCTTCACACCCTAGTATAAATTTCACATTGGAAATAAATGAAGATAGTTGTTTAAACTTTTTAGACTTAAAAACTGCCCACAAAAAATAACCTAATTGAAATAAACTTATACAGAAAACCCACAACTACAGACACCGTGATATCAGGAGATTCTTCTAATTTTTCATGAGGAACAGTGGAGCACAATGCCATTCAAGTATAAGTAGACAGAAGGGTTTAGAAAGATGGAAAACAATGTAGGACCAAGGAATTAGCCTTGGGTGACACCTGCAATTGACGACAAGAAGGTGTGGTTTTCTCTTACTAATGCCAAAACCAAAAAAATACGTCAGAGTCAGTTAGTTAGGATTAACTAGCACACTAATCCACCAGAAAGGAGCAGTAGAGCGCGATGTCACAAGCAACAGGGGGAACACCTACTACTGTCGATAAACAGACTATTTTGGGTAAAACCAAACAAAAACTGTAACTGTAGTTAAATATTCACCCAAAAATGAAATAAAGACAAGTTACTTTTCGAAAGGTATAAATTTTCGCTGTAATTTACTTGGTGGACGTTTTGAGGAATAATTATACAACGTACCATCACATTGAGCTGTGGCTGACATGTAGTAATCGACAGCGTGGAATGAATCTTTTTCCTTATTGTAGTAGGCAACTACTACATCTCCTCCAACCATGGTAGACCTCCCCTGTTCGCCGGAAATGCCGAATGCCATGTACTGATCTTCCCTGATCTTGGCTGAAAGTGTGATCTGAACCCATTCTCCTTCGATGGACCATTCGACTTGCATCCTCTCGTCGAGCAACTCACGGCAGTTGGAGAACACCTCGTCCTCCGGGCTGACGCTCGTCGTCTACCAAAAAAAAGCTAAATAAACAATACGTTTTTTATGATGTATACACAGAGTGATACAGTCTTCAAAATGCAGGTGTTTAATTTTTCGTATTCAATTTATTTTTTAATATAACGTCAATTTGAATATGGTAAAATTGACAATTGTTTTATTTTATGATAACAAACTTAGGCCTACTTATCGTGAAGCCATGCCATTTCAAACGTGCTTTCAAGTTATTCGAATAATCGAATTTTCTAAATATTTCCCGAATTTTTAAAAGAAATCAAATGCAAAAGACAAAATCTCGTACAGAAAAATGGCAAAGAGGCTCCATGATCCTTTTTCAAAGCAAAAGCAAAGCGGATAGGAATGATTTTCACTTACCGGGGAATACCACCAAGCTGGCTGTGTTCCGAAAGGCAGCAGTATAAAAGAGAAAGAGTGAGTTGAAATTCAGGCTGGACAAACATGACGAAAGTATCTGACATTAAAGTGAGTTATAAAGAAATTTTTCTTTACTTAAACCATTTGTTCCTTCAAACTAAAATAAATCGAAACTGCAGTTTTAAAGATTTAAAGCAAAATCAAAATTAGCACGATAGAACGGCCACAGGTTAAACAGACTAATGTGATAATTAGTAAACCTCACGTACAATTGAAACTGTAGTATTTTTAATTAAACCTCGTATTGTTTGTTTATAATTTTATGCACCTTAGTGCACCTTAACACAACTCCGGTTGTAATTTTATTGCGTATGGGCAAAAAGGAAAGAAACTCAAGGTGGACGCAACCAGCGAATAATACTACCAATGTACAGATACTTCAGTTTCATCTATAATTAATCAGAAAGCTCTCTATTTTACTGAAACTCAAGGTGGACGCAACCAGCGAATAATACTACCAATGTACAGATACTTCAGTTTCATCTATAATTAATCAGAAAGGTCTCTATTTTACTGAAACGTCATTTAAGTTTTCTTAAATACATGCGTAAATGTATATCTGACAAATACGAAGTTTCGACTCTTTTTGAGGTCTACGAGATGTTTAACCTGCAATTGATTGTATCAGGTCATTCCTACTCACCTATTCTCATTTACCAAGTCAAAATCAAAAGGTCAGCCTCAGTGAAGTGAAATAAGTTATACCGGAAACAAGGAAACAAGAATAATGTACTTGTTGGAACTTGTTTAGTACGAGATAACCTCGTTTTTTCTGGTCTTAGAAAATTTATTGAAATTTTTCGTGTTTCCATTAATACAGCCACGATTAATATTTAAAGTTAAAAATGTTTTAACGTTAAAATTTAAAGATACAATAATAAATTTCAGGAAAATTTTACGACATTAGGCGTGGATCGTAGTCTTGGATGCCTAACCACGTCTTCAAGTTAATAAAAGTTTAATATTTCTAAAGATCGTACAAAATTATTGAATAAATCGTTCGATCTAAATATTAAAACTGTATCGTCAATTAAAGTATTTGGTCTCACACGGGAGGGCTTAACGTCCAAGTTGTTTGCCTAATTCGTCTTGAAGATGCTTCACATAGAATTGTTTTTTTCCAATTGTGATGATTAGTTGGATAGATTGTTTGTACATCTCTTCTTTTGTATGTGTTTGTGGCCCAAAGCAAGATGACCAAATTTTAAATGGTGATTCAATGAACGAAAAAAGGCGACCATGGTAGATTGGAAAGAACTACAAACCTATGGAGTGTTCTGGTCCACGTAATATCGACCGAAACACCCACAAATTTTTGTAATTTTTAATTTTTATTGTCTAAATGTAAATTAGAGAAAAGCCTTTCTAAACGGCTTGTTTAACATAAAACTCATAATTGACTGGAGGGACTCAGAAAAACATGAGAAATTAATATATCAAAGATCTAGAGTGAACCAGAACTAACTCAGCTAGTCAGTCAATTTGAACTAGGCAATGAACGCTAGATAGGACGATATAAATACCAAATGGACGATACAAAAAAATAACGCATAAAGATTAAATTCGTTATCGATTTTCTGTAAATATAATTATACTTGAATAATATTACAAATAAGAGACTAATAGCAAACATTTGGAAATAAATAGTTTTATCGTTATGAGCAAAGGCTATCTCAAAAGTGAACGATTCTAATAAAGGATTTTGGCCATTTTTCTTTGTTACTAACAGTTATTTTCGTCTGTCCCAGAGCCGGTGGGACGTCCAGGTCCTTTGGAATGTATACATGGCCGAAGTTGTGTTTGTACTGTACACACCAGACGGCGAGCCAGTCTATGTCGTAGACGGTCAGATTTCCGGGAAGCACTATTTCTATGTCGTTACCGTAATAGCCGGACAGAGGTTCGATTCTGGAAGAACAAAATGTATAAGAAGAAGACGAATGGATGTATAGTTTTCTTTCGAAATGATTTACGTTCGTTTTTCACTGGGCACTTTAGTGCCGGTGTCGTGAGGCTCAGGACCGTTTCCCACCCAGAAATAGGCGTCTGGACCTGCACCGTCGTAGTGCAGATTCGGGATGTAGAAAGTCTTGGCGTCGAGGATCGTGATATTGCCCGATTGCAGTCGATGAGCCAGCCTCTTGAACTCCGGGAGCACTCTCGTCTTCGGAGCGACTAAGTTCGGTGGTATGAACACTTCGCCGAAGTTCACCTACAACAAGCCGATGTCGTCATTAGTAAAATTGTCCTAAAATCAAATCAACTTTGGTCAAAAATTAAAGATTTCAACGTAAAATTCATATTTTAGTTTTTCTCGCAATTTTATCTGAAAAGAAAACGCCTTAAACTAACAACACCAAATAACATTAAGTTTTTGAATATACAAAACAACATTAATTTCCAGAAATTAAGATCAAAACAGATATTGTGATGTACTTGGTCTATTGGGCACGCATTTCCAGAATAGTTTGGCCTTAATATATGGGAACAGTCAATACACAGCTCTATGCTGTGATCGTATATCCTGATTAGTTTGAAATAGGAAAGACAATCGCTCCAAAACAACCGAAGGATCCGGATCAGGCATTTTCCGTACAAGCCCAAAATATGAGCAATCAAACTCATAAGGGAAGTATACTACGGTCTTTCAAGCGGAAATACATGCCATCAATGCTTGTGCCCTGGAAAATCTTAGAAGAGGTTACACTGACAAAAAAATCCTCATAAGATCAGACAGCCAAGCAGCCATTAAAGCATTAGCATGTAAAAGAATTACATCAAAACTAGTCAGTGAATGGATCCAAAATCTCCAAAACTGGGAAAACACAACAATCTGATGATATCTTGGGTGCCAGGGCACAGGGAAATTTTGGGTAACGAGGAAGCAGACAACCTGGCCAGAGGAGGATCTGCAAGACCATACATAGGCCCCGAACCTATCCTTGGGATAACAAAAACAAACATAGAATCCTCCATCGCAGAATGGATCCAAGCAAAACAAAAGAAGAAGTGGATAAACTTTAGCGGTACAGTAAACAGTAAACATGATGAAACAACCCTCACCAAGATTGGCAAAAACACTGCTGCAATTGGAGAGGGCAAAACTCAGAGGAGTGGTGGGACTACTAACCGGTCACTGGTATCTGAGAAAACATCTACACAACATGGGTATGTACAGCGATGATCCCATCTGCAGATTATGTAATGAGGAGGAGGAAACAGCCACTCATATCATCTTCGAATGCGAAGCAACAGCTCAATGGAGGTTTAACCTAACGTACGGAAAAGACTTAGGGAATCAAATTGCAGCAACAACAGTCAATGACCTGATACTTCTAAAAAGAAGGATTCAGTCTATTGATTGAACTAAGGAACTAGGAAGGTACAATAAGCCAGAAGGCTGCAGTGCCTGGGGAATCCAAACCCCGCTTCCCAGTATCCTTTCTACCATACCATACCAAGACAATCAAATTCAATTCCGCAATTCTGCGGTAGCATAAGAAAAATTCTTTATTTCTCCGCTTTAATTCTTAAACGAAAGTACTCTTTAAAATGACTGGGACAGTCAGTACACTTGCTCGAATCTTAGATCATAATTCCTAAAGGGTTTAACATTTCGTTTAAGAACTTCTTTAACCTAATTTTTTAGAGCTGAAGTCAAAATCCCTAAGCTTAAATGGACCTTCCATGTCAGAAGAAAAAGGGATACAATTGCTTCAACCTGTTTTCGTAGTTGAATAGTCAACCAAATCCTATGTCTTTTCGTTGTTCATTTTCTTCTTTGGCATACTACATTCTTTAGTGATGCCGAATCGTCTCCTTAAGATGCTTAAAACATTCAATTTACTTGCTCAAACTGTCCTCCTGACTCTAGAGTAGTTTGGGAAAAGCAAACCTCAGTCCAATTAACTAACGTTTAATTGAGCCCCTTCTACTTCGCGCTACCACATTCCTTGTTGCTCTGGTAAAAATCCTCACACCAAAATCCTCATTTAGATGTCAGAAAACCGTAATGGGCTAATAGCACGTGCCCCATGCAAGATTTGCCCGTATTTCGCTAATAGTTCAATGAGTTCAGGCCATTAAAATCATATAACCTATCGTTGAAACCATCTATAGCCTACCACGTTTGTTGTTGTTAAATTCCTAGTCCACAAAACCTTTTACGATTAAACTGAAACAGTCCTTGGTCCTAACTGTGCATGCATTTCTAGAATAATTTGAAATCAGCAAGTTGTTCTCCTTCTTTGCTACAGCCGAAATCCCAAGGCCAAAATACTTCTTTAGACCACCTTAACAGTAATAGTACTTATTTTAAACTGGGCTCCTATTTCCTGGATAGTTCGAAGTGAGCTAGACGACTAAATCCTATAACCTTTTGTTTTCTTTGGCCTACTTCATTCTGTTACTCCGGTTGAAATCTCCAGGTCAAAATCTTGTTCAATTTCCCAGGGAACAGTCAATACACAGTTTCAAGCTGTGCTCGTTTTTCTCGAATAGTTTGAAATAGGCTAGACAGCCAAATTATGAAATTACTTATCGTCCAATTTCTTCTTTAACCTACCATAATTTTTTGTTACTACATTCAAATTTTACGGATCAAAATTTTTCCTAAGATGCCTGGGAACAGTCAATGCACAGCTGTGATCGATTTTTCGCAAAGAATGCTAATTCTTTTCCTAATTCTTTATTTTTTTAAACCAAAACACTCCCCACACAAGACTTAAAAAACAGCAACTTAATACAAGACGTGCACACTACGAAGACTTTTAAGACCGAAATCGACTTTGACAATTAAGACAATACTAACGCTATACAAGACTTTACTAAGACCAATATGGACATACGGAGTAGAACTGTGGGGCACTGCCAAGCCTTCCAATATCCAGCGCATCCAGTCCTTCCAATCGAAAGTCCTTAGACAAATTGTCAAAGCACCTTATTATGTCACTAACCTCACTATCCACAAAGACCTCAACATTCCTTTTGCCAACGAACTAATCCAGTCCAGATCCCTTACCATCCTTCCATACCAAACTTTCGAACCATCCTAACCATACTGCTCGAGCCCTATCCACTCATTCCCATCCTGACAACCCACCACGTCGCCTCAACCGACGATGGCCTCGGGACCTCCTTGATTCCTAGTCATACATAATGAGTGCCAGCAATGGCTGGCTCCTCAAAGCATGTGTTCTACCGGTGCAGTGCTGGCATTAGTGCTAGTATTGTGCTGTGTGATTTATCATTCATGTGTACATATTTGTATAGTATACAATTCTGTATAGGTAACAAATAAATTAAAACAAAACACTCTTTAAGATTAAAAAGGAACAGTAACGATACTTATTTCAGGCTATGTTCGTGATTCCCGAATATTCGAATAGTTTAAGGTGGAAAAAAACAAATCCTATACCTTTTCTTTTTCCAAATTCTTCGTCAACCGATAACATACCTTTATGCTCTGGTTGAAATCGTCCTTTAGGTGGCCTCTCCAGTAATGGGACTTACGACAACCTGTGCCCTAGTTTCTGAATAGTTCAAGTTATGACAGGAAATTACTATAACTTTTCGTTATTTAACTTCGTGTTTAGCCAACTACATTATTTGTCGCTATGGTCCAAAAGTAGGCCAAAAGACTATAGACCACAAGTAATGAACCTTGCTCCATGGTGCATGCAGACAACAGAAGGCCCTGAAGATGATCTCAATAAAGATCGAAACGATAAAGAAAATGTTTCTCTAAAACCTTCATCACACCAGACCGCATCTCACGATTTCTGAATAATTATCGATTAACGGTTACTAATCACCACACATTTCTACATGAGAAGAACGAAGAACATGGGATTCTATGAACAAATTTCAACTACATATGGACACGAAGCAAAAAGTATTCTGAAGGACATCGCCAACAATGAGAAGAAACTCGTAACTATCAACCAGAGAACTTTTTTGTTGAAATGCAGACAATACAAGGCCCTGAAGATGATCTCAATAAAGATCGAAACGTTGGCCCGATAAAGAAAATGTTTTTCTGAAACCTCCAAGGTGCATGCAGACAACGGAAGGCTCTGAAGATAATCTCAATAAAGATCAAAACGTTGGCCCGATAAAGAAAACGTTTTTCTGAACCTACATCACACCATACCGCATTTCACGATTTCTGAATAATTATCGGTTAACGGTCACTAATCACCACACACTTCCTCCAAGCTATGCTCGTATTTCTCGAAAAGTTAAAAATGGGAAAGATAAGCAAACTTATAGCCTTTTCGTGGTCATACGTCTTCGGTCTACCACAAAATTTGTTGCTTCGGTCGAAATTTCTAGACAAAAAAGCTTCTTAAGATTATACAGAAATAATAAAAATATTTGCTTCAAGTTGTCTTCCTTAGTTCTGGGGTAGGTTGGCAAATCAAGTCTTATCCCAATCCTATAAGCTTTCGTTCCTCAACCAATCACATACTTTGAAATAGCTTGGTCGTTTCCAATGATTTTGGTCTGCCTATTCCAGCAGTTTTGGTCTACCTGACGCGTTTAGACTTTTTTCTATATTTTGTAGCAGGCCTTCTATTTTTTAGTTTTGTATTTGTTACCGACTATCTGAACCTGATGATTACTAGGCCCATGTCTGTTTACAAGCAAAAAAATCAAGATGGTAATACGAAAAATCGCGTCAGATAGACCAAAACTGCGATGTAAATTCAGATCCTGTTTCAGACAGAATATTATTACAATCGCCATTTCACCGGGGAGAAAGTCGCTCAAGCCTTCGCCGTTTGAATGTTCAGATTTTAAATATCAGTTCCAGTTTAGAAAAACTTTGCTCCCCTCTCTCCCTGAGGGACGGAGTGAAAAAGCCGTGACAAGAGTCCGACCGGGGACTTAAGCATATTCGTAAGTCAAAAGCGTGCTTCGGAGTGGCGGAGGGAGCGAGCCGGGTACAGCATGCGCCTTGGCGTTGGAGGGCGGGACTTGGGGGTGGTTCGATACGGCTCAGACTGCCTCGAACTACACCTAGAATCCCCGGTATGCTTTTTAACGGCGAGAAGCCGTCTCGAAAGTACGAAAGCTGAATCATATTTTAGAAGTCTGTTAGATAATTTACGCAGATTAGTTATGACTTCTTTCCCCTTAATAAAATAATGTGGGAGGAGCATTTGAACAGAAAATTTTATACAACTGTAGCATAAAAAAACTGAATTATTTTATTTCCGCCCGAGAATATAGGATGAATTATTAGCCCATAAATTTATAAAATACACTATGCAATTTCGTATGTAGTTGAAACCATATGATAAAAAATAAATAAATATAAAGACAGAATTCAATTTTCAATAAACGAAAAAACGTTTATAAACATGTGTCAATTTATAAAACAAAAAGCGAAGAAAAGAAAACACTAATTAAAACCTGTATCTTCTGGAAGAAGAGCAAAACAGAAAAATGCCTAACGCCTGGCGGTCAGGTGTTGCGCAATGGTATAGCGTTTATTTACAGGGGCAGGACGGTTCCATGTTTTCCGTTCGGAAAAGTCAATAACTTTCCAAATACACTAATCAAAAATTATATCGCTAGACGAACCGTTATATCACCTTTTTCAAGGACTTATTACTAGCATTTATAAATATAATATAAATTCCAATTTTTGTATAATTGTTTTGAGAAATTTCCTTCATATAACTTCTTGTCGTTTTGAAGCAGAATAGTAAAAAATTATCGAGATTTTTTTTAACTTAAAGACTTTACCACCGGCTTATAGTGTATTTGCATTCTTCCTGAAGCATAAGTCTTCGTTTTAGAGACTAGAACCAGTGGGAAAAGTACTCCATGTACTTAATGCGTTTCTTTCACGTTTCTGACGATTTTATTTTAAAGGGTCATGTCCTAATGGAAAACAGATGCAGTAACTTTAGTAACATATAACTTTATTTTACTTTACTTCTGAAAGATAATTTCACTTTCAAGTAAATTTAGAAAAAATGAAATATTTCAAGTAGTTTACTGCAATTATTTAAGATATAGTAACATTCAATTTTTAACCTTAGATCTTATTAAAGAAGAAGAAGAAGAAATATTTATTTGTTTAAAAAATTGTTTTTAAAAATACAGGTCATGCTACTTTAAACAGAAGAATTACATATAATTAGATATACAATTTGAAAATATTACAAAATAAATTAATTATTAAGAAATCGTGAGATGCGGTCTGGTGTGATGTAGGTTTCAGAAAAACATTTTCTTTATCGTGCCATCGTTTCGATCTTTATTGAGATCATCTTCAGGGCTCAAAGTGTTTGTCTTCTGTGTAATTGTGCCATTCTTGCGTGTGTGAGCACTCTCAAAACGACACGCAAGAATGGCACAATTACACAGAAGACCAACACTATGTGCCCTGAAGATGATCTCAATAAAGATCGAAACGTTGGCACGAAACAGAAAATGTTTTTCTGAAACCTACATCACACCAGACCGCATCTCACGATTTCTGAATAATTATCGATCACCACACATTTTACAAAATAAAGTCACTTCATAGCAATAAAAAAAACTTTATATGGGCACTATGTAATATTATCGTTTACCACACGCTAAAATATTGCATGTCCAAAAAATTATATAAATTTCATTTAATTAAGGGTTTTAGTTGAGATAAAAAACTCAGTGTCACGAGCGGGATTCGTACCCACGATCTTCGGCTAAATACGCCGCTGCTCTACCACTAGAGCTATCGTGACCTCGATCCACTCGGACACTAAGTTCCCATCTCAACCCCACCGTCGTTAGTGTCCGAGTGGATCGAGGTCAAGATAGCTCAAGTGGTAGAGCTTTTAACAAATTGAAGTTCGTCAGCTATGATTAGGCACGGATAATATAATTAGGTTCCATTTATTGGGCAGATTTCGTACAATTGTAATTTCTGAATATATATATATATATATTGTTTAAAATTAATAGCCAAACATTGAAGCATCTGGTTTGAAAATGATCCTCTTTAAATCATTTGATGTCAATGTTTTTTTTTCCGACTGCACTGGGTTGTACTATATACGGCCACTGCTGTAAATAATTTATATAAGTTCACTAATTTTCGAGGTCCGCTTACCAATCTTTCAATTACTTAAGGTTTTTAGTTGAGATAAAAATGTCAGTGTCACGAGCGGGATTCGAACCAACGATCTTCGGCTAGATACGCCTAGTTTTATATTTAAAATAATCTTCAATTCCACCATAGCAGGAAATAGATCGATACACATTATTGTACATTGAATTTAGGGTTCTACTTAAATCCAACGCAAGTCGGTGACTTTCAGTCTTAAATACTTAATCTTTTAACAAGGAGCAGACCAACCTTGAATTATTTTGAAAAACCCACGAAGAATATTTCAGAGAATAAAACTGATTAAGATGGACCGAAAAATTCTTTTTTAAATAATTTTTACAATTAAACTAAAACCGATTTTGTACATCGGCTGGTTCCATGGGATTTCTTAGTGTAAAAGTGCTTCAAATCTGTTAAAGTTAGGAATCAAGTGTTTTGTCTGGATTTTGGCGTGTCAAACATTATTTATTTATGCGGTATTCTTCGAAAGGAATATTGAAGTTGGGTGAATTTCGAATGTAATGAGTGAATGGTTTCAGTAAAACTAGAAAGAGAAGATAGGAATCTGCTTGTGCAAGAAAATGCCGATGGAGGGAAAAAATACTGAAATATTCTTTGCGCGATGAAAGGGTGGGAATATAAAATGGGTTCTGAATTTTGGTGTATTATATTTATATATTTTTTATTTATAAATTATGTTAATAGTTTACTAATGACTTAGAGAGTGAGAGAGACTTAGTAGAGAATGATAGTGGATGTTGAAGAAATCCTCTTCCTACGGATTTTAAAAATATGTGTTTTATGAAAGAGGTATGATCACCGAAGGTCAACTTTTCATCCAATAAAACATAAGTTCTAATACAGAGAGAGAAAGAACTTAGATTTTACTTAATTTTTTTTAAGTATGGAGAAGAATAGGTAACTGTGAAGCACTTGGAAAAATTCAAGTCCAAATTATTTTGAGAACAACACTGGCTTAAGGCATGAAGAGTATATCATTGAAAGGCTCTCTGAATTAATGAATTTTAGGTCACCTGTAGATATCATAGATATCTATATTAAAAACAAGTGCTAAATGCGGAAATATCGGTGACCGAAATTACTATCAATTTATAGGATTAATTACCAGGTAACCAGAAATCTTCCTGCAGATTAAAAGGGTTTAAAAAGGGCCACAATTAAAAATAGTTTAGAATTATTTTAGTCGGGGAATAGTCTTCATCGGCAGCTATAACCTTCTCCCAAACAGTTACTAGCCCAGTTATGGCCTTCCTACAAAGGTTTGGGCCCTAAAACTTAAAAATAATGTCAGCTCATTTTCCAGCTGTTGGTAATTAACCTCCGATTAGGCATATGATTGTATATTGCTAAGAAAAGATCAAAGTCAAATGGGGCCAGGTCTGGATTGTACGGAAGGTGTGATAAGACTTCCCAACCAAACTTCATTATCACCTCCTGTGTTGTTCTGGTAGTACGAGTTCTCGCGTTGTCCTGGTTAAAAATTACACCTTTTATGTTCAGGTGGTTTCGGGTGCAAAGGCACGAGACACTCGTTGCAGTTGGCCTGAGAAGATTTCTGCGGTGATGGCCTGGCCAAGTGGCAGGAGTTCGTAGTGCACTAGTCTCGGGTCAATATAGCAGGGTCATTTGGTGACAGCCAATGGTATGACTTGCTGGTGTTACAGTGCAGGATCCAATTTTCATACCATGTGACAATCCAGCCAAAACACCTCTTTACTTTGTGCCGTGAAAGGAATGAAAGGCAAATGTTTAGGCTCTGAAGCTTATTACCATCTGTCGATGTCCCAAGTCGATGTAAGTTAGAGCGGAATGGTTAAATATTCTAACGTAGAACTCTTTGGCAAGCTTCTGTCATGTTTGACTCCATTCAAGTTCGATAGCTTTCCTAATACGTCGTCTTCAAGACCGACTATCTGCCAGATGGGGGTTCAACCTCAATCCCCTCATTCCCAAAAGCAAACATTTTGTACCACTCACTTATTTACGTAAGTACTACGTACAATTGTGGTTTTGAAGCCATGAGAAAGAAACTATTTTAAAATTTACAGAGAACTGTTCGACTCAAAGAGAATTTTTCTTTATGAACTGACGCATTACCTTTTAATAACACGTGATAACGCAAAAATCGCATGGACTTTTTTGATTACTTAATGTTGGCGCCAGCCATCTCATTTTTAAATATACTTTTTATTGGATTATTGTAATCCCTAATCCTACTCCCACGCTCCTTGCAAACCCAGTCCTGTTCTACTCCTATGATAGAAAGGTCCTCACGTCTCTCTTTTCTCATGCCTTTTTCTCCCGTATTAATAAAAAAGTCTTTAATCACGCGACCACGAAAAACCCTCTGTGCTGCTGCATCGATCTCTTCCACCTGAATTCATCGGATATTCTGCGACGAAGTCAGAGTAATCGGGCCCGAGCACTTCTTGCAGCCTGCATCTGAAGGAAGGTGGTAAGTCCCCCATGAATTTCTCCCTTCATTTATTTTAATTTAGAATTTTCTTAAATTTATTTTATTAACGTTTCATTTTTTTTAAATTATTATTTTTTTCTTACATGGCATTGGCCGTAACACTTACTATTTGAGATCTACCGGTAGGATAATTATTCAACTGTTTTGGAAGTTTGTTATGAACCACCATTTACCATGAGCATGGTTGACTGTGTCAAAGTCCTACGAGAATATGTATAGATACAGGCAACTTAGCCTTTATTAAATGGCTATAGTTGAATACTGGAGTCTTAACCGATCTGTGACGGTAGAATCACCTGCTGCGGAAAATATTTTGCTCAGGAATGATAATATTTCGACGATGAAAAGTCATATTGATGATGGATTCAAATACTTGTGATATGATAACAGAAGATTAGGACTGTGGTCGGATAAGGTTGTAAAATTTCAAAACACTCTCAAAATTGGTGATTTGAAGAATTAGTTAGCCAAAAATTGCATATTTTTAAAGGAAAATTTGCTTATAAAAAGCTGATCTGGTAAAATAAAAAACGTGAACGATGCTTCTTCCCTCCATGTTTCAAGGTTGATCATCCATTTGCCAAAAGATCATTTTGCCGAGTTTCACTTTTTTTTATATATTAGTTTGGATGAAATGTTAAAAAATGATTAATCTGACCATGAAAGTTCTTAAACTTTCAATTCTATTAAATTCACTAATTTCGCGGTCCGCTTGATCAATTAATATATTACAATTAATTAAGGTTTTTAGTCGAGATAAAAAAGTCAATGGCACGAGCGGGATTCGAACCCACGATCTTCGGCTTGATACGCCGCTGCTCTACCACTTGAGCTATCGTGACCTCGATCCGCTCAGACATTAACTTCTTATTTCAACCGCACCTTTTGAATTTTCCCTCCTTTTTGCCTTTTTCAATTCTATATTAAATTAATGTTTTAATTTCTATAACATGGGGATAGAAATGAGTATTTCTCAAATTGAAAACGTTATAGATTAGATAGAGCTTGGATTGATAAATTGAGGGTTTTAATGACTAATAACATGAAATAACACTAACTGGCTCAATACAATCTAGGAGTTTTAAATAATAAATTTTTGAGTATTCTCACTCCACGTGTTCCACCAATAACGCGCGATAGTATCCGAGCGTACATAAATGTAAAAGGAGGGTTTGACAAGAGTACGGTTTTACGTTTTATGGACAATTGATTGCAATAGAAGGGGTATGAATAAATTGACCGGGCTGAGCGCGCATGATTCACGGCGGGGTGTGATTGACTATAGTCGCACGAGGGTATCACTGAAGCACGCTCGGCTAATTTAAATGGGGGTCGGTGGTCGTGTCACCACGGTTTTTACACGGCCCCGTTACGGCTCACGCTTCCGTTTTCATCCTCCGACTCGCCCCTCGCACGCAAGGGTGGCTTCTTTGTCTCCTGATCGTCCTGCGGGGAGAGAAGACACAGGGCTTACACCCTTTTGCCCCGTCCCGTTGCCACGACGACCGCCTTCACCTGGAAAACGGACTATCTGACAACAAAGCCAAAATCGGCTTTTCTACGTTGAGTCAATCCGATTCGTCACCAAGCGACATCGCTTTTTGTATTTTGCAACATGCTCGGATGTTTCCTACAGTACGTACAGTACCCCTGGAGCCTGAGACTATCAATTTATGAACCAAGTGTGACTTATTCGATAAAATTCAAAGAAGGATTTGATCACGATATAAAATTACTTTATCAATCAATGGCGCACAGTCACCTAGAGTATGCCAGTGTTGTTTGGTCGCCGGGTTCTTTAGATGGGTCTTACATGATAGAAAGGGTACAGAGAAAGGCCATGAAATACCTTTTTTACAAGATATGCAATCACAGGAAGTGCCCCATTGCCCCTATGAAGCCAGGCTTGCTCCAGTAGGCCTGGATTCTCTGGCGGATAGAAAAGTTTTGGCTTCCGTTATGTTTCTGTGGAAAATCTAGGCACACTGCAAGTGAATAGGAACAAAGTCAAGTGTGGTTCAACATAAACCTGGTCAGTCACTGGTGATTTGATTTGCCCATGATCAAATCTTTGCGTGCCATCAACTTCCTGGTTCTTTAACCAATAAGTAGCTTCAAAAATTTACTACTGGCTTTGCTCTGAGTAACCTGAATATAAGACAAGAAAGACAATGTCATTTACTCTCTGGAGATATACATTGGCTTTAGAGTTCCCCGGCGTCAACTTCGGACCCCATGAATTATTTGGTACTTCACGGCACAGGACCAAATACGGGTAAGATTCTTCAAGCTCCAAAGCATAATATACATAAATTCGGTATCAGTGCGGATCCCTTCTCTTAAAAACAATATAAAACGAGCTTTAAAATGTAAATGAGAGTTTATTTAATACTGTTATTGTGCTACTTATTCATCTATTTATAATGTTGATTTGTTTATTAAAAGTGTTGGCCCTTCTTTATTCTTTATTTTTATATCCTTTTTTTATTAGTTATATTTTAATGATTGAAGTGTTGTTTGACTGTCCTATGCTTGGGTAAAAACCTTAAAAACCTGACCTGTTTGGACTGTAAATAAATAAAATAAAAATTCAAAGAAGTATTTGAACATGATTAAATCCAACACCAGCGTGATATCTGTTTTATGCTATGCCATACCTGGCTATGCTTTTATTCTACCTGCAGTACTCAGGTTGCTCAGAGCAAAGCCAGTAGTAAACTTTTGAAGCTGCTTATTGGTTAAATATCCAGGTAATTGATTGAACCCAAAGATTTGATCATGATCAAATTCATCACCAGTGACTGGCCAGGTTTATGATGAGCCCCACATGAATTTGTTCCCATTCACTTGCAGTGCGCCTAGAGCACATGACTGTTCATTTATTAACCAAGTATGGCCTATTCAGTAAAAGTCGAGATCGTTGATTAAACACAAGGTCATTGTTCCAACTCATCGTCAGCGAGATGTCTGGTTTTGTTGTACCATACTTGACAAGGTATGTCCTAATTATACCATACTTGTCTCGACTGCCTTACTTGAGCTTAGCTATGGAGCTACCAACAACCAATCACATAAAATAACTTGCTTGCAAGACTACGCAAATTAATGGACGAATTTAGACAAAATTCAAAAAGGTTGTTCAAACAGAAAGATTACGATTTGTCAACGACGAAATATCCGCATTATAACCAAATGATATCAATTTTTATATTTTCTAGCTGGATTTAATAGAATGTTATTCCACTTGTAGTACTCTTAAAGCTCAGACAGCTCAGGACAGTTAATTTTTATACGTACAATATCTCTTAGACAATCCTTCATTCATCATATTTGGCCCCTTTTTAAAGGATTAGACGTAAATAAAAAACAGATATAATTTCCCACTTATGTTTATGATTGTCTCTTCTTTGTTGGTTTTTCAGTAAAGCTTTTTTCTAATGTTCCGTTGGTTTGCATATTTTAAGTAGTACCATTTTTAAATCTCAAATTTGTTTAAGTGTTGGATTTAAATACAGGTTCTGCTAGAATTCCCAGAAAAACTGTCCAAAGGGTCCTATGAAGTACCTTCAACCATTTGAGAAAGCTAACCAAGAGTACCTTCTTGTAAGAAAGGTTGATGAAACATAAAGATTATGACTTTTCAACTATGAAAAATCCGCATTGTAACCAAGCAACGTCAATTTTTGTATATGTGCCTGACTGGAATAGGTACCTATTACCTACAGTAGCTTAAAGCTCAGGACATTTTTACATAAACCTGGCTGAAACGGTTTACGGAAATGTTTGCAACTGCTAGAGGTATTTCTGTCGAAGCTCTCTCAGCCAATGTTAATTTTTTGAATGAGGTTCCTCATAAAACGAATAATCAACTATATTCCATAAAAGAGGAAAGTGGTTAAACACTTGGGAATGTAATTAAGAATGGTTTTAAGAGGAAAAGTGTGGTATACCAAGGATATGAATTACTCGGTGTGAAAGAGGTGTTTCATTTATATCTGGATGAAGAGTAGAAGTGGACTTTTAATGGGATGCCAAGAAGTTTGATTTGTCTTTGTAGTCTTGGACCCACGATCGATTTTTTAGTTACAAAGCGTACGGATTTGCCAGGGGTAGAAAGAAATTTAAAGTATTTGTGCGCTCTTATGTAAGCTGGGTTTTTCTAAAATGGATTTTACAAAATAAAATATTGAAAACATATTTTTTTGTTACTTAGCTTGTTAGCTTTAGTTGTTACTAATCCTTGGAAGAGATTGTTATGCAAAAAGAAACCCAAAGAACAGTTTGATTTAGATCATATTTTATTTGTGGTGTTTAGTGGTGTTAAAATTCTTGCACGAAATCCGGCAATTTCTAGACAAATTTCGACAAAGTTCCAGTAAGATAATTTAAGATTAAATGTAGTAAATTCAATATAAATTCTTGATTTAGTCTGTCGTTTTATGTCGTAATCAATAAGTTAGCGTCGTTTGATTGTAACGGACAGTTGACCGAAGGCCATTTTTATTCGGGAATCAAACATTAACCGTAAAGAAGTACCGAACAGAACCTGTTGACTACGCGGCAGACTTTTTTTTCGACCGATAAAAGGGTGTTCGAGCCGTGCCTGGGGTGATTTTAAGGGGTGGCGTTAGAAACTGACTAATGCACTGGCTTTCGGACGTCGCCTTTTCTACGCTACATTGCCCACGCACACCCTCCCCCTCGGAAGTCAGTCTCCAAAGGAAACTAAGATTTCCTCATTGGTTCTTTTTAAAACACAAAATAATCCAGATGTATTACAGGAGTTGAGAATGTTTGGCGTGTAGTTGGCTACGCTGATTTGAAAGAGAGTTTCGATGTTTGATACGAAACTCTCTCAATACACATGTAAACATAACAAGATTTAAATAATTTGATTATTTACTTGTTTTTTGCTGTTTTTTATTTTTATTTATTCCGGGTTGCATAGGTAATTCTTGAACATTGAAACATCCAGGCCGATGTGAGAATAATTTTTAATTTTAAAACGTGTTCAACCCTTTTGAGCTATTTACATTTCAATCTTTTCATAAGAACGTGGTAGGTAGAATTGGCACCACTTGGTTCCAGATCATGAGGAATATTCAGATAAAGAGACAGCAGATACCCTAGCTAAAAGATAACGTCGGAACAGCACATAGCTCAAATTCTGTGTGTGGCATAAATTACAGTCACATTAAAAATAACTAGAATCTTGGGTTACGAGAAAACATAAATACTGGGAACGTACGCCAGGCTTGAGGCAAGCACAATGACTAAATCGCAAAAGGAATCCTATGTGAAAAAAAAAGAAATCCTACTCTACAGGAAAGAAGTAAGCACCCTATCACATACACATACACAATACACCCTACACAACATACACAGCTGTATGTTATAGTAAACTACCACTTAAAAATCCTAGGATACCTAGGATCGTCATTCCTGGGCAATTAAGACCTTGATACCATCCCTCTGAGAAGGCTTCTGTACTTTAGCAAAGCACGGACACAACAGATGAAAGTTTAGGTGCAAAAGGCGGTAATGTCCTACAACTCCAAAAGGAAAAAAACAGCCTAGGATTAAAAAGTTTCGCTGGCAGAAGTAAATATTGCCCATGAATTGAGCTACGCTAGCATTTCAATCTTCACAACCAGAAATTCTACTCAACAGAAAATAATTAAAAACTCTAACAGGTATGTTTACAAATTGATCAGAATCATAGCATATGTCTTACGTTTCACTCATAACTGCAGAATTCCCGCTAATGAAAGAGGATATAGTATTCGTAAACACTCAGAACAACGAAACCCATCCCCCTGTCTTTATGCCCACTAACACCAAAAACTCACTCCGATTTGAAAACACTCGCTTCATTTATAGATTCAAGGGGAGTTCTTAGGGTGGGCGGTCGTCTAACTAACGCACCTCTGCCCTCGCACCTTTACTCCCGCCAAACCCCATTTATAGGCAATGCTTATCAGCCTAGAACTTTTGTGGGTCAAAAATTGGTGGGCGGTACGTTCAAGCATACTATATTTTGTATATATTGTATATTTTTTGTTTTAAAAATAATTAGTATAAGTTACATGTAATTATTGTTGTTAAGTTAAATTTTTGTGATCTGTACGTCGCGCACCTAAAAGGCGGTGAAGTGACGGGTTTTTGTTGTTGGAGACGCGCTGGACGACGAGGTCCAGAGACTCTTCTTCGCTACCGCACATGTTCGAAGCAGTTCCCGCAAGCCGCAAGCTTAAAGACTTTGTGTACAAGTACATCCGCAATTTATTCGCGAACGTTTTTTTGTACGTGTCGATTTCTCCGCATTTGTTTGTGACTCGCCGCTCCACTCGCTGACCTCACCCGTGAGTTTTTCGCTTTAGACAATTTATGTTTTTTCTTTTTTTTCTCTTTGTTTTTATTAAAACTGTAAACTTATTTTATATTTGATTTATTTCGTTTGTATCAAATCTAAATTTAATTCCTTCTATTCTTGTACAATTATAATTAATTTCAAAATATCGCCTTATTGTCATTTATTTAAACATATGTATACATTAATTGTCTTACAAGTGTTGTGGGCTGGTAAGTGTTAAGGAATTATAAGGATGAATTTTACTTTTTTTATATGTGAGATGTTGATGGATTGCAATCTGGGAAAAATTGATATTTAGCTGATTCTAGAGAAAATTTAGAGTTTCGGAGAGTGAGGGATTATCCTCAATTGAGTTAGGTCGCCCTGGCTCGCACACAGGTACTAGTCACTAAAAAAAAATTTGTTTCAATCGTTTCCAGTAAAAAATGAATAAATAAATTAAAATACAATAATAAATAGTTTCAAAAGGATGGAAATAAATGCTTCTTTGGCACCCGATTGCAAAACTTAGACTTGATTTTAAACGATTATTTTCTTCCGGACCATTTAATTATTTCGACCGATAATTATGCACAGAAAAGGAGTGTTATACGGGCTTAGTTTGATGGGTTGGATTTTGTGCCATTCGAAATATTTGTCGTGAGAGCCTTCAGTTAAACAGAGTCAACTAAAATTGAACGAAATCACCCGTGAGTACCTTCGGTTCAAGTTTAGCTCACCTATACAACAGAGAATATACTACGTAACTTGCAACTATTAAAAAACAGCGATGGTTCTTTGAAAAACATCATTTCTGAGCAACGGAGATCGCAGTAACATAATCCTGCGAATAATTCTGAATTTTATTAAAGAAACAAAAATCGTCCAGAAAAACTATTAGAACTATTAGCAGAGTTTGATAAAAAAAAAGTTATTTCGCTTGCAATGAATAAGATTTACTCATAGTATAAAGATCATGATCAGAGCCTATTTTTCAAACAAATTCCTGAAACTTTGATAGAAAAGTGCAGGTTATAAATTGCAATCAATCATGCAGAAAATGCTTTTCTCAAATTGGCTCAGGTTGATTTTTTAGAGGAGTCGCAAAAATTATACATTAGTTGTTTTAGTTACTCAAGCATTCAGTGACATCTTGTGTACTGCCCCACGAGAACTATCAGTAGAGAATTGTAAACTATACACATTAACTATTTCGTCGAATTGTTTGCCCTGTGCTATTTCGACACCTCAGAGATCGTGAGATCTCACACCAGACCGCATTTCACGATCTCCAAATAATACTTATATTTTACTATTGTCAGTTGACTAGTTGAATTATAGTGTCAGGTGCAAATACAGTGCAGTAGTATCGATGCTTCCGATCGACGACTTTTTTCTTCTTCAGCAGACGTTACCGTGAATTATCTATTGCTATCACAGGGACCAGGCAAGTCTGAAGAAGGCGATTTGGAGTCGTCGGTTGACTGTTATTGCCGTAAAAACAATTCAATTAGCCTTTTCCCCACTTGATTTGTAGAAGTTAAAATAATTGGATACAAAACACATAATCAGCAAGACGTGACCTTGAAATTTTACTTAAGAGCAATAGAACGAACCGTTAACAAACTTTAATTTGAATGAACTTAAGAAATGTTAAGAACCACTTAATATTTTGGCGTAAATCGTGAGGCTGTCCAATGACGTTAAATACTCGGTCCTTCATACTTTCAAGTTTCGAAAACTTTCGGGAGGCTTCAATGCCATGCCACTCTTCAGCAATTTTCAAGCCATCGATGCTCTAAGAATGCTTTCTTAAACATTAAGTATCCATTACTAAAAATTCGCTTTCCCTTGGTATTAAAAAAACCTTTGTTCTACCCTACGGCAAGAGGTTTTTTTTTTTAAGGAAACTGTTGATTTCACTCGTTAAACAAAACGAAACGGGATGGACCATTGAAAGAAATAACCTATCCTCTGTTGGCGCTAGGAATAGGATTGTGCTTTCTTAAGACATGAAGTCATGCTAGTAGCCCAACATTCTGGTCGGTCAAGGTTGACTATGTTTCATCGGAGAAAATTACCTCAAACCTGTAGACATCAGAATGACTAAACGTCTTGCAAAATCTTATTACATTTTTGCATATTTCTTGGTTCTTTGTTTTTTCTTTATTATTGTTCTTTATCTTTCTTTATGTCTATCTCTATCTGTCCGGAGAATGGATTTAACCCGTTGGCAATCCCAGGCGTAAGGCGGGTGAGCCGGTGGGATGCGGCGAGCTCAGTCGGCGCCTTTGGCTTGGCGACTTGGGCCTCGAAAGTTGGGGGTTCAATTCCAAACTCCGTTAATATGTTTTTCCCTTTGGTTTCATTCTTCTCTCCTTTCCTTTCTTTACCTCTATTTCTTTTCTTTTCCTCGGGTTTCGGTATTTATCCATCCCAAAAATACCGAAGTAATTCAACAATTCCCGACCTTTCTCCTTCACCCACCCCCTTCTCAACTGAGCGACGGGACCAACTGTTGTCGGCCGAAGTTTCGACCGTAACATCTTATAATTTAAACTGAGTTAGGAACCATAGGACTCCTAAGCATAGGGTATAATACGATTCAATGAAAAGCGAAAGATTTACTTTTTTTTACGAGGGTTCGTCACAGCAGAGGTCATATAAACCCTCAGGTGTTTTAAAAAAAAACCCCATTTGTAAGTATTGCCGCTGGATTCGAACCCGGGACCTTTACCTTACAGTGATGAGCGCCGTGTAAACGCCTAAACCGTTGCGGCCACAGACGACGCCTTCTGCTTTTCTGTTGTTAACAATTATACGACTATTCCTTTATAAATATTTTTTAAAATTTCTGCATGGAAATTTGAAGAAAATCTGTTTTTACCAATGCAAAAAAAAAAGTATCAACGGTTTGACAAAGGGTTCTCTTTAGCATACATTCCGACAGTGCAGTGTACACCGGTCGATATGTAATGGAGCGATAATGTTGGGCGGGTGTGATGGCATTTAATTGGGAGAACCGAGGGACTCGCTAAATTCTGGATGGAGATGAGAGGCGTCTACGACCCCATCCGATGCACCCCCTACTCAATTGCACACCTTTCGCCAACAGCATAGTTACACACGTTAGGTTTAATAAACACGGTCGGCAGAAAACTGTCACTCTATCCTCTATTGCTCACTCACGCCCACAATCACTTCATAACGCTATAACTCACCACCACCTCCTCACTCTCTCTCTCTCTCTCTCTCTCTCTCTCTCTCTCTCTCTCTCTCTCTCTCTCTCTCTCTCTCTCTCTCTCTCTCNTAGGCTTAATAAACACGGTCGGCAGAAAACTGTCACTCTATCCTCTATTGCTCACTCACGCCCACAATCACTTCATAACGCTATAACTCACCACCACCTCCTCTCTCTCTCTCTCTCTCTCTCTCTCTCTCTCTCTCTCTCTCTCTCTCTCTCTCTCTCTCATTTATTTACTCACTCTCTGCATTTTAATCTACCTGGAAGTATATATTTTATACTACTCTCCAAAATTAACTAAATAGAATTAACCTTCATGGTCTTAATGTTAAGGGTAGGTATGAAAGAAGTAGGACTTACCGTGAACCTCCTGCACCACACTGAGAGCCACTTTATGTCCTTCAGTTTTTTACCCTGCGGCAGCCTTAATATTACATCTGTCTTGTTGTATGCCCTCAGTACAGGCGGATCCCTAATGGACAAAAACACAACTTTTAATGAACGGAAGAGACACACTGGAGTGTAATATCAACAAACCTTAGTAATTCGGATTTTTTCCCCCCCAAGACCCTTCACGAATTGTAATTTCATCCCCTTTTGATTAACATCATGCCCTTGTTGATCTCCGGCTGTATATTGTTTGAGGAGCAAGAGAAGATGAGTTTCCCCAGCGATATTGTTCAAATGAGGCCGGCTCATCAAGAGTGTTTGGGTCCCCCCGCTCATATCCACTGTTTACCTTGCTCACCCCGACAGATATCGATCTGAGGGGCTTGTGTCAATGGTGAGACCCCCCGGTTAAAATAAACCTGGGTACATTAGGTACCTTGTTTGAGACAAGTATCGGACTCTTGGAATTGTCGGATTTTCTCGTTTGTTCCACCAGCGATGGTTAGGAAATAAAATAGTGTAAATAGCGATATTTTAACTAAGATAGGAGTAGCCTACAGAGGCCAGCAAAACAACTTGACCGCTTATTAGAAATAATGAAGGTGGAGTGAGTGTGTACATTCACTTTTTGTAAGTGATGTTACTCAAAGAATTGAAATTTTTGAAAATGTAAAAAAGCGAAAAAAAATGGTTGGATTTTTGGGGTTACAATTGAATAATGCTATTTTATGTGCAAAATGCGTTGACCAAAGCCAAAGTGAGAATAGGTGGACAAAATTAATGGAAAGTGACAGGGGTTGATCATCCAGCTGACCAAAAGAAGAAAATTTACCAAACTCTTACGTATCCCATCATTCCGGTGGGACAACCACTAAAAATGGCGAAATGACCAAACACGTCTGCCAGACCAAAGAAGCGATGATAGTTAGGGATCAAACTGTTATGAAACGACGAAGCTAATTAAAACATAATGTAGTTTGTTCGTTTTCAATTATTTTGTTCTTTCAATACTCGCCCTTTTGCACTATCAGACGCGTTTCACCATCACCAATTGTGAGTGAGGTATATTTGTTCTGGGATGAGACCCAACGCAAACCCAACGCTGAAATTGTTTTTAAGAAGACGAAACAAAATCGCGAGGGGGTGGACCAAAAATATCGGAAAGACGTCGATGACTCCACTGACCAGAAGTAATATCACTATTTTCTTTACTGCAGTTTGGCCTTGCCAGGTTGTTTTGCGTTTTAGTCTGACTTTTTGGTCGGTCTGGGTTTTAAACAAGGTTCGATGATAGACGAAAGTGATGCGTAATGACCAATGCAATTGAAATATATGCGAATTTGTTCCAAGTAGCCCTTGTAGGAGGAAATTTATTTACTCAACCTGCTTTTCACTAAATATTGGCGAAATGCTAAACCCGCCTGCCAGGCAAGTACTCTCCTCACATACTCGGTTCTTCCTCTTAATAGCAATCATAGCAATGCGTAACCTACAAAACTATCTTCTAACATTTGGAGTGTTAAGCGTGATGGGTGACCGAAAATTTGCGACTAATGTTCTTTCAATTAGGCAGCATAAATGTATGATTAATAATGTAGCAAATGATCATTGAACTTTACAAGAGTAAAACTATTTTATTGATTCAGAATTTGCTTGATTGTAGAAAGGAACTAGTTGCTATATAGAATTTAAACACGGCCTAACATTGACCTTGATAAAATTAGCAAATAAACATTTAGTTCAACTTAAAGCCATCAACTTAAATGTAAATAACTACTTGTTGGATGTAAACGAGTCCCATTTTTATCATCTTAATGCTAATCTGGGTTGACGATCGCTTATAGGATATAAAAAATCATTCCTACAATAATTTGGCGATAAAAGATCGGGCAGGAGGGTTTAGGCAACGTCAACCAGGCTCTTTGTGGAAGCCAGAGGGGGAAGTTAGAGATTGAACGGTTTGAGATTGTTAGCCAGGAGAGTACGAATGAGGAAGGATCTGGGTATACAAATCTCCATACGGAGCTTCCTTCCTCCCCTAGTCCAAATCCAGCATTAGCAAAGAGCCTACTCCAAGGGCATTGGAGTGGCTGAACGACGGGGTGGCACTGACGGAGGGTGGCTCACAAAAGAACGCTCCCCGTGTAAACTGATTCTGAGACTCGAACTCCTCCCTTGCTATTTAAATCGAGGAGAAGATTTTGAAAGCGTTTAATCGTACAAATTACGGCAAGCCCAAGTTTTTAAATTCAAGGCTGGCAGAACATGGTTTATTACACCATGTGGCACTTTATTACGTCGGTTAATTACTACCTACTAACAGTAGGTCTGCTTAGCTGAGGCTGTGCGTTGTCTACTGGATTATTCAAGAGAACAGATTATTTCGATACTTTTGTTATAAAATTATCAAAGACGAAAACCATTGGTATCGGTAATCTTCTTTTAATGTGTGAACAGAATTAGCTTGGTTGTCATTTCCATTTACGGAGGACCAGATGAGGCACCATTGGAGGAACCGTTTTCACCTGCCAACATCTCCTTTATGGGAGGACTAGAGGGGAAACCTGTCTTAGATCTTATGGTGAATACTTTGTCCACTACTAACCTAATAGGAATGAACATAATTAGCCTGGTTGCCAACATCTCCAATATGGCCGGATAAGGCATCGTTGTAAGTTGTGGTTGTTCAAAATCCTCTTTTAATGCAATTCGTGTGAGGATTTTTTTAATTTTAATCCGAGTGAACGCATTACAACTCACGGCTGCCAACATCATCTAACCTCTGCCTGAGTTAATGTCACGAGTAGGATACATATCGTCATTTTTAAGCGAATTCCTGTTCAATCAATATTACTTAATCCCCGCCCATACCTTTTCCCTGTATAACCTCACTATTGAAGGCCAAGGAACTATTCCAAGTCACCAGTTTGGATTTAGGACACAATTCCTCAATCTCATCGCGTAGTGGACTTTCACATTCGATTCATCAAGTTGTTGCGTTTGTTAATGATGTAACAGATGCTTGACTGTCATATCTTATGAGGACATTTTTGTCATTGTGACTTCTTTTAATATTTTTTAAAGCAAAAGCGTTGATGGTATGTATTTCAGCCTGAAAACTTCCATAATGTGTTTTACTGTTCATGTTTGGGGCTTGTGCAGCAAACGCCTGGCCCGTTTCTTCATTTGTTTTGGAGCCATCTGTCTACTATATCATTACATCTAATTTCCTCTTTCTTCTACTGTGTTGTCTATTTATAGGAAATTGTAAAGAGTGTTTCCGGGTTGATGTAGCCAGTCCTCATTTCTATGGGTGTCTGATTTTATTAATTCTTGTTGAGGGCCCGAAGTGTTTACTTTCCGTTCAGTCTGATTGCTTGTGGATCCTAAATGAGCTTCTCCTTGTATAAATATTGATATTGATATAATTGACGAGGTTGTTTTCATTTTTCATTATGTATTCATTAGTCATTATTTCTTTGAACTTACTGTCTCAAACGTCCTTATGGAATGTACAGTCTTTTCCCACGTAATTATAACAACTTCTGATAAAACTCCAAACTACAAGTTTTATAACAATTCGATAGGGGTTGCGTTTAAATTCAAAACCATCAAATATTGCTTAATGATGCCTAAAAAACCGAAGTGCTTGTGTTCGGCACGATACTAATTTCCCCTTCGCAATGCATCTTCTAAATAACGTAGGAGGGGTCGGACCCCTTGACGGAGTGGTTTAGATAATAGAGACGAGTCAATCCTAACCTTCCAGAGGATCAGATCTCCGTAAAGTTGAATGGGACACAAACTGGTGATACAATCCCAGGTGTAGATTCTGATTTACGAGTCATAAATATTAAATTTATTTATCATTATAGTGAACTACAATTAATTAAGGTTTTCAGTTGAGATAAAAAAGTCAATGGCACGAGCGGGATTCGAACCCACGACCTTCGGCTTGATACGACGCTGCTCTACCACTTGAGCTATCGTGACCTCGATCCACTCGGACACCAACCTCCCATCTGAACTGCACCTTTTGAATTTTCCCTCCTTTTTGGATCGAGGTCACGATAGCTCAGGTGGTAGAGCAGCGGCGTATCAAGCCGAAGATCGTGGGTTCGAATCCCGCTCGTGCCATTGACTTTTTTATCTCAACTAAAAACCTTAATTAATTGTAATATATTAATTGGTCAAGAGGACCACGAAATTAGTGAATTATAATGAACGTTTGCCTTGATATGCGGCACTAAATCCAATTTTTTTTATCGGTTAAATTATTAAAATGAAGTAACGAATTATACACAAGTAGAAGTCCAAATACAGGGTGTGCTACTCGTGTCATAAACTTTGCCAGTAGATTCTACATTCAAAATGGAACCAAAAAGTCCTACTTAACTATGGTCCGAATCTCAACAGTTTCGTAGTTTTTCCACTTTTTCTGATTTTTTAAGATTTCACGACCTTGATTCAAATAAACAGTGATAATTCAAATATTAAAAGTTTTTGGACAAATCTGTTAATACCATTGAAAACTACGTTAAATTTGCAATAAGATGTGATGAACTAAATTGTAAACCTTCGTGAAGTAAGCGTTTTAGTAGGGAGAAATTTGAAAAAAAAAATTTTTTTCACAGTTGAACAACTTACTACGGTAATTCTAACTACTACTTCCAAACCTAAAGACTAGCAAATTTCAGCAAACGTACTCCATTTAATATCCTTTTTAGTGGTATAATCGATTTTTTAATTACTTTGTTCAAAGATGAATAAATTGATGAAGGAAAAGAAAAACCCGTGGTTGATGGATTGGTAAGGTGAAAAATTAAAAAAAAATACTTAAGGAAATTTTAAATGGAATTATAAAACTTTTTTTTAAATTTAGGTTCGAAAGCGAAATGGATTTGTCCAAAACCTTTTAGTTTTTGAGTTATCATGTTTATTTGAATCAAGGTCGTAAAATCTTAAAAAATCAGAAAAAGTGAGATAACTCAGAAACTATTGAGATTCGGACCATAGTTAATTAGGGCTTTTTGGTTCCATTTCGAATGTAGAATCTACTGGCAAATTTTTTAACACGAGTAGCCGAACATTCTGTATAATGACATATTCCATATTTGAATCTTTGATGCTCTAAGTTTAAACTAGCCATAAGCTTTTTTATTTAACAGAAACTTTGCTTATCAACAAGTCTTTTCACAGGACGGACGAATATTAGAAAACTGGTTTTGTCCTAGTTGGAGGACCCCCTCGAAGTTGTAGCTCTGTAGCTAAAAAGGCGGCTAACCACATCAGAGAAGGCCTGGGCCTGGGTTTGCGGTCGAAACTTAGCTACTTGTTTAACAGGTTCCAAAGTCAATTCTTGTACTTAACTGCTGCCATTATCAAGCTCTTAAATTTTCTCTTTAACTTCTTTATGACAAACATTGTATTATTTTTTAATAGGATGAACAAAACCTCCAAAGGTTGATTTGATACCAGCAGAGTAGGCACTTTTTCTAGCTATAATATCACCTATTGTATTATGGATCCATGGTATCAAATGTATCATATTCTACATACAAGATTAACATCAACCTTATAAATTTGGAACAAAATAGCGTTGAACAATTGGGTATAATTGCGGTAATTGGTCGATAATCATTTAAGCATGAAGTAAATAGTGAATGGCAGACTTCAGGAGTGGCGACGATGTACCATCGCCCGTTCATGTAGGAAGTGTTGATAATTTGCGAATTGGTCAAATTAAAAAGTTGTATCTAATGCGGGGCTAGGCTTAGAATGCAGTGCCGACTGTTCTCTCCTTTGATCTCGTCGAACCTTGTAGCCATAGGAACATATCTAAACCGAGGTGTTGAAATTTAATCGTTATCGGACGTTTTCTTCTGTCTGTTGTAGCTGGTGTAGTCTGTGAGACTTTCGTTTCTAGAATATAATTTTCTAGAATAGAAAGAATATAATGAACATCCTTCAAGGAAAGTACAATCTGTCGATCGATAGATCCATGATGGGAAGCTCGAGGCTGGGTTATTTGGCTCAAAAATCAAATGCCCAAAACCCATGGACGTTAATAAAATGTCAAGACACAGTCCATGCGTTGAGTTGTAGTCAATTCAATCCGCACAGAGAATACCTAAAGAAAGATGTGTCAGATAGCCATCGTCTGTTCAAAAGTGTTTCTGAATTACAAGTGAATGTGTTGGTCATTAAGTCCCGGAAGGTTCAATTAAAAAGATTGTACAAAATTATTGTAAAAATATTTATTTGGACTTGTTCAATCTCAATAATAGAAGTGGATCGTTTAAACTCAACTAAGATTTAACGGTAACATAACGAAAGATTTTCTCCAGTTGCATGCATCTAATTGGAAAGAACGATGATGATGTTATCGGAGAGGATAGCCCATTTATTCATTGGGGGCGACGTTGGGGTTGTGGAATAATGCATGAACCATCGAAGGGGGAGCTCGTTTCAAACTGCTTATTTATTTCCATCCCTCAGACCTGGCTAATTGAATATAATTTTAATTAGTGGTAATTTGCAAAATAATTGAGCTAACTGATAAAACTTGAAACAAGCAAGAATTTCCGCTACGGGAAAAAACCGAAATTTTGAGGTATATTGATATAATAAGTGCATGATGGTAGTGTGTTGGGTAGTTAGGACGTCTCTTCGTCAGTCTAGTGTTTTTTGAAGTGTTTTTTGGTGAGATGAGTTCAATTGGATAAATATTTTGACGAATGGAAAAGTCTGCTGGTGTTAGTTTGTAGCTCGGATTCCCTATTGGGAAGTGTGGGGCTGAATCTCCCTAAAAACCTGGTTTCAGGGTTGGTTAAGATTTGTTTATTTAGTTTTTCTCTTTTTCTTTAAACGTCATCCGTTTTTTCAAAATTTTCCAAAATCATTTGAAAGGACCTTTCGGCCCAGTGGGCCGAGAAGATGTTCTTAATTGATTACCCCCTTCTAAATAGGACTACCTGTCCTGTTGTTTCTACTTCTGGGGCAAGACATTTTATTATTTGTAGATCGGATGGGAAAGATAATGGCGGCCTTCACTCACTATCGCCAATAAGAATATGTAGAGTAATTATTCAGAAATCGTGAGATGCGGTCTGGTCTGATGTAGGTTTCAGAAAAACATTTTCTTTATCGTGCCAACGTTTCGATCTTTATTGAGATCATCTTCACGGCCTGGGATTTACAAACATTGCTTACATTTAACAAATACACGTAGGATGTGGAAAAAAGTGATTTTATACAATGCAAAATATATTTTTTTTAAATATTCAATCAAAGAATATATCAATATAAATTAAAATATATATATATATTTCACGATTTCTGAATAATAATCGATTAACGGTCACTAATCACCACACAATATGTAGAGTAATAAATAGAGAATTAGGGAAAGTATTAACATCAAAAAGGTCGTGACGGTTTCATTTATATTGAAGCGTTTAATGAGGAACAAGGTAGTAAAATAATGAAAATTAAAAAGTTAGAAAATATACCGATAAAGGCTGAAAGAAATGTAAAATTGAACACCTCAAAAGGTGTTATTTCTTGCTGGGACTTGAAAGAGTGTATGGATGAAGAACGTGTCATAAGCATTCATCAGTCAAAAAGAAAAGATGGTAGGATATCTTTTTCATGGGTTGTCACATTCAATACTCCGTGTCCTCCCGTAAGACCATTTATTCCTGATCTTCTACGGTGTTTTAAATGTTTAAATTTTGTACATACAATTTTTTCTTGTAAAAAGAAGGTTTTTATGTGCGGATGTGGGCTGGAAAGGCAAGAGAAAATGTTCCTTGTCAGTCTTCAGTGTGCATGAATTGTCAGGGCCACAAAAAACCTTGGTGCGTTATTGCCGAAAATATAAATATGTGTTTACGCCAATGTAAACATTTTTATTTACTAATAGTTAATTAAGAAATCGTCATTTGTTATCATCTTGAAAAATTGTGAAAAAGGAGAATTTGTAAGGATCAAGACGCTGGAGGGAGAAATAGGTCAATTTTCAGCAAGACGTAAAAAGAGTGAGTCATTGGCTGGCTTTCGACCTGTACGCACGAACGTACAAAAGCTGTCTTCAGTGAGTCACTGCCTGGTTCTCGACCTGTACGTACGAACGTACAACAGCTATCTTCAGTGAGTCCCTCCCTGGTCTTCGACCTGTACGTACGAACGTACAACAGCTATCTTCAGTGAGTCCCTCCCTGGTCTTCGACGGGTACGAACGAACGCACCTTTGACTTCGTTCGGTGAATGGCTCCCAGACTCTAATCAAGATAAGCATCAATTTATCGTTTGACCTTCACTGTCGTGAGTCGACAAGACGTACGAACGTCCTTTTTCTTTTTATTCAACATTGCCATTTTTTTGTATCAACTTATCTCTCCCTATCTATATTTTTATATATTCGTTAACTTTGTTTTGTTTCTGGCCAGATTTTAATTTCCGTCATAAATTGTGAATTAATAAATTTAATTATCAAACGAATTATTAAACTATTTTTCCATCAAATCCTTTACGCAACAGCCGGCAACTATCCCTGGTAGCGCCGGACTTGGAGGGTAGATATCCAATACTTTCTCCCGCCGGCGTCTACGAAACAACCCAAGTTTTGGAGCTGAAAGTGAAAATTAAAATAACGTTTAATCAAGGAAAGTTCCTAATAGGTTCTGGCCTTATTCAAAAAGGGATTAATTTTGCCGAAAAAGTTAAAATGGGCACGAAAGAAATAGGTTGTCAGACGGAGTCAGAGAACAATTCACTGAACTCAATTGTTGTCCAATTAATATGTTAAATAACTAGATGTATAATGCAACAATGATACGTATTGATGAGTATAAGTAACTATGAAATTTATTACATAAAATTAAGATATTCTATGGTCGTTAGAAACTTTCTTAGAATTCTTCTTGCTTATAAAGTTACGATTGCAACTTACATTAGATGACATGCACAAATAAAGTTAAAGTAAATTCATTTATTCCTGTCATACAGGAGGGCTTAACGTATACACGAGTAAGGAGTCAAAACCTATGAAAAACGTTTTTCAATGTTTTATGAATTAAAATTCCATGGGCTATGTCGGAATTCGAACCCAGAATCAATAGCTTGGTAGATACTAGTAGAATGTTGTGACCACTTGGAACTATAGTCCCACCTTTTATCATAATTCTACAATACTTTTTCTTCTCTTGTTTTTTGATATCCTACAAAATCGAATGAGTGTAAGCATTTACATGAAAAAATATCCGATACCAACAATTAATCATAGTTTATTTTTCTTTTTACGTACTCGCCGTATACAAAGGAATGATGATTCAATAATGATCCAAGGAGGTGCATCAAAGTTGAATTGTTTTGTACAGACTTCCAAGTTTTATTGAACCTTAAACCGGTAAAACCGTACAGAAAGATCATACAGAAACGTTCCGACTTAAAACTAGCAGAGGATTATCGATGCAAATCTCTGACGGAAGCATAGAACAGAATACAACACTAACAAGAAGACTCGTCGGGCACCCCTTGGGACATCATTATCGGTAGAACAGGGTTTGGAGAGGGTGGGTCGGATGGAGATATTAATGCCGGATGATGGGCCGAGATCGATCTCAAGTGATTCACTGATGGGGAGAACCCCGGATCCGATTAACTACCGTACACTTCCCGTACTACATAATCGATACGCCTCGGCATCCAGATCGCTTCAAAATTTGCCACCCCCCTCAGTGCCAGGATTTCAAATCTCCTTGTCGCCTCAAAGGATTTTGAAGTGGATCGATTGGGATAAAGCTCGTTTCGCTGTTATCGTCGAACGATTCTTCGGCCTCTTTCAGACAGTTTAGTACGACAGAACTTACGACCTGGTGGCTTGACACATTTTACCTTATCGGCACTCACGCACGCACACATACAATATAAAAGATTTATGTCCATAACATAACTCGTTTATTATAAATACCTTGAGATGTTAAAAAAATTCGACACTATAATCCTGTACAAAAATTGAGATCAAAGTTTCATATTTGCAGTTTGTATATGTTTCAGATATAAAAATGTAGGAACATTCATGATTATCTTGCATCAATCCTTCTTTTTTTAGTCACAAAACTTTAAAAAATGGTTGTTTATTTATATTATTAATATTGAACATTCCACTTTCTTTATATAAATATGAATATGGTTAATTTTTATATCTATTTTTAAGGTGTAGTTTTGGTTTTGCGTGGGTCTTGAGTATTAGTTTGTTCTTAGTATCAATGTTATGGAATTTTTTTTATGCAATCTATCGTGTATTTAAAGGAAGACCGTTTTCCAGACGAACAGTTGGTTTTGTCCTATTTTAATTTTTGAATCCACTTCTACTCAATCAATGGATTTTAATTTTGATACGCATGCTGTTTTTAAAAGAAACTCTACTTTTTGTTTAAGCCCGAAACTATAAAATATTTCCTATTTCAGGAATTTTGTCAAAGTCATTTGTTTATCCAAAGAGAGACGAAAACTTGACTGAATACACTGATATTATTCACAATACCTTGTACCTGCCCAAAGTTGAAATTAGACAATAAATATTTTTAAATGTGGGTATTTAGATTTTCATATGAGTTTCCAAAATTCAATTACAAAAATAGTTTTTCATTGTAACCTAATAATATTATCACTCTAATTCCCCGGCTGTTTTTCCAACAAGTATTTCCGGAAATTGGAAATCCAACCTCAGCACTATAACAAATGAAGAGTTCGCAAAATGTATCTTTTAATATATGTTTGAAATCTGCTTAGAATTTTTTCCTTTGTATCCGTTTTCTTCTTGGATTTTTATTATATTTGATTTTACTCTCAGAAAACTATTACGTAATTCGTTTGTACATCGTACACAAAAATTGTAAATTTTAGCTTCAAATCGATAAGGTTTTGGTTACCTATTAAAGCCAAATTAAGAAATGTCAATGTTCCAGCATGTTTGCAAATTGAAAAAAGATTAAATCAAAAAGCCAATTTCGGTTTCTAATTCAGGGTATTTTGTTTCTATTTCTATTGTTTTTTTTTTGTTTTTTTTTGGCGTGTTACAATAGAATTTAGGAGCTGTTAAGCTGTTGGATAAGTTCCGAGTTAGAATTTAATTTAAATTTTTAAGGGGGTAGAAACCATTCTTTGGACGAATAGCTATTCCCCCTTTTTTTAAACTATACTATTTTTAAATGGATTTTAATTTTTATACGCATTTCGGTTTCTTACGCATTAAAATCTCGAAATTTAACCAACTTTTAAGAACATCTCGTTGTTCAAATAGAGGCCAAAATGTTGCCTTTTTTCGGTACTATTTTCTCAAAATTTATTTCGTCTAGAATAGGCAATGTTGTTTTGTTTTATTGTTCTTAGTATACTACGAATTTGTTGTAAGGGTATTTAAAAATAGTGTTTTGTTGAACTTTGGTAAAAATTCCCATCTATGACAAAAATATCGTTTTTATGCAAATAATTTTTTTCTTTGCTCGCGATTATTTTTTTAAAGCAAATTGCTCGCTAAGATTGTTTCCTACACTGCTCTGCGAAAAGAAAAATAATTGTTTTTTGATGATGAAGAGGCTTGGAAAAAAGTGTATCGAAAGGTGAAAAAATACAACTTTTCAACGGGATTTTTTTAAAGTGAAAAAATTACTTTGATTTCTCTTGCAGTAGAAAGTTGACAGACGATGTTTAGACAGAATGTACATAAAGATCTGAGACGTCAAATAGATAAGGGATAGCGTTGCAAATTCATCGCATAAGACACACCAGAACTCTCGATTCGCAACTTTCACAATCTCATGAAATCGGGTTTAATGTTGTAGTTTTATATTAAAATAAATATGCATTTTTTGATCCGACAATTTACCCTTATAAATTCTGTCAACTTTCGACTTTGGGTGGTTTGAGTCAGCTAGTATGTATATGCTTGTGGTTCATTCCATATGTATTGGAGTTTTTTGTCAGTTCTTGTTAATTTTAGATCAAGGAGGCTAGTACTGTTTACTTATTCTACTTCCGCAATAAATGTTACGTTTTTATGTAATTTCGTATCAGTTAGTATATTATCTAATTGTTGATGTCTACCATGGAGAGCACATCGTCATCGTACTTGTTGTGGTTGCAATATCTTAAGAGTAGGTGTTTTCAGAATTTTTTAAGGAAACTTTTTTTTAAATTTTTTAAGGTTTTTTTTTAACGAGGGTTCGCAACAGCAGAGCTCATACAAACCCTCAGGGTGCCGGTGTTTTTGAAGAAAAGCCCATTTGTAAGTATGTCGGGTTCGAATGCAGGGCCGCTGGATTCGAACGCGGGACTTTTATTGTACCTTACAGTGATGAGCGCCGTGTCAACGACTAAACCTTGCGGCCACCGACGCCCCTGACTTTACTTCTTTAACTTACTTGTATTGATGCCATATTACCATAGGAATATCCAGATCAGCAATGTTCCTAAATCATCTTTTATCATTTTTGTATTTCTCTTCCAAGTCTTGCAAACCAAACTACAGGTTCATCAACCGCGATTCTTAAGTTGGTCTTTCCATCATGATAGTCTTTGTTTTCTAATTACAGTTAGTACCAAAGTGGACGACCAGATTAATATCAACGTCTTCAATTTTTTTTATATTATCATTATATTTCTCTTCAAAGCCTTGTAAGCAAACTGCAAGTTCATCAACCGATTATCGTGGTTGGTCCTTTTTCATTAATACAAATTAATTTGTAAGACTTTTATGAACTGGTACCCTTAAAGCCATAGATATGTTTTAAAGAAACAAATTTTCCTGGTGAAACTGTTAAAACTTCAGCGACGAGAAATAGCTGAGGTAAAAAGCGTTGTATTTTACGAGCACGCGCAAGAAGCAATTTGTCTTCTTCAGACAGCTCATCCATTCCTAGGATAGCGATAATATCACCGTGTGAGAGGAATCAAGATGCAGATCACTATAAGTATGGTTAATTTTGCTTAAGTTCTATGGATGTCGCTGTAGTGGAAACATCATAGAATTGTGCTCTTTATAAAATCGAATTTTCTTTCGAGTACCGCTGCCAGTTTTGCGCTGCTTTGCGTAAAGTGCAAACTAGGAGCTACCTGCTCAATTTTGACGTGCTTTGTGTTTCGTTTAGAACATTTTCTTAACGGCAAATACGAGAAATAATTCTCATAATTTCCGGACGGGAAGGTGCAAGAACGAGCCGAGTCGCCTGCGACAACAGCGGTGGGGACATCGGATTATCTGCGTGTTAGTAAACACATGTAATACTAATTCATTTAGTTGGAAGAGTAATACTTCGTCGTGTTGTTGGCTGAGGCCGATAACATGAATGAAAACAGCGATACCATTCACTCGCAAGATCTTCCGTCCGTAATGGACAAGGCGCAATTCACCGTGCTGGAATCCGACTCATCCTCAGTCAGCATCACGAGAGGCAGGAGGAAAAGGCAGCATAAAAAAACGCACGAGTGCCCCATCCTCCCCAAAAAGTAAACTGCCCAAGGGAGGAAACAATAACAATAACGTTTGCACCGGTTCAACATCAACGATAGTCAAGCCTATAGATAAGACTAGCCAACCTAAACCTGCACCAATAATGGTGAAAAACATTACGAATTTTTCAACATTCTGTAAACATTTGCAAAGCCTATTAGGCAGCGAAAACTTTTATTGTCGCTCACGTGTAAATGACCTTTTATTGAATACGAACGAAAGCGATACGTACCGGAAAGCGGTCAAATACCTGACGGCAAACGATTATGACTACCACTGCTACCAGCTGAAAGAAGATAAATGTTTTCGCGTGGTGATAAGAGGTCTTCATCAAACCACGTCAAACGACGAGATAAAAAAAAAGAATTACAGAATAAACACTATCAAGTCGTAAGAGTGCACCAAGTTCTTCATCCCGTGACGAAAACAGCACTTCCCTTATTTTTTGTTGATCTTGAGAAAAATAAAAATTCCGAAAATTGCTGTACACGAAGATAAACGTCGAGGAACCTCGAAGACGCACCAATATTGTACAGTGCACTAGATGTCAAGACTACGGTCACACACGAACATACTGCAATCATCCGCCCAGATGCGTGAGGTGCGGGGGTCCACATCAATCCGCCCAGTGCCCAAGGCCAATAAGCATGCCGCCGACCTGTGCTCTCTGCGGAGGGTCTCATCCTGCGAACTACAAGAGATGTGCTACCCACAAGGAACTACAGGAAGTACGGAAGCAAAGACACCTTCAAGGAGCATCCAACGTAACAACTGCACAACCGAAACCAGCGATGACACCGAACGACTTCCCAGGACTTCCTATCAGAAGACAGGCACAGGCACTAATCGCCAAAAAAGCAAATACCCCGACCCTTACTACAGTCGCGTCAGCCTGGAATAAAACTTCATCAAATCATCTCAGCTACGCTCATGTTGCTAGCACTGCACCCACCAATAATCCCACACCCCCACCAGCACCCCAAATAGATATCACCCAACATCTCACTTCTTTCCTTAGTGATTTTAAATCACTAATAACTCCCCTCATCTCCCTTCTCACTACCCTTGTAGCTGAACTCCTTCCCAAGCTCTCCCGATGAATTATTTCCCCTCCAATCCACTCACAGTTCTACTCTGGAACTCAAACGGAATACTGACGCACAAACAAGAACTCGAAGTACTACTTACAAACAGACAAATTGATGTATTGGATCTTGGATCAACTAGAATTCTTCTTTAAACAGACAAATAGACGTAGCACTTATAACAGAAACTCACTTGACCGACCGACATGTCTTCCATATAAAAGGATATAAGACGTACAGGGGTGACTTTAATGGAAGTCGAGCTCAAGGTGGTACACTAATCCTTGCCAGACAAGCCTTACAGCATAATCTCCACTCCCTAGTATCTACTGACTCCCATCAAGTGACTTCCATCTCTCTCCGCTTTTCCCCCGCACCCATTATCTTGTCAGCAGTATATTGTACCCCGTCAGTTCCTTTACACATTCCCCAATTAAAATCCATCTTTAGCTCTTTCGGACGACGGTTTGTTGCTGGAGGAGATTTCAATGCCAAGCATCCACAATGGGGCAGCAGAGTCGCAAATTCCCGTGGACGCCTTCTTCAAAACGTAATCCTATCAGAAAATTATTCCTTTATCTCTCCTAACCAACCAACCTATTGGCCTTCCGACCCCAATCGTCTCCCTGATCTTTTGGATTTCTTTGTTGCATCCGGCGTAGGATCCATCTTCACATCTATCCAGTGCTTACACGACCTATCCTCAGATCACTCCCCAGTACTACTTACATAACTCCACTCCCCAAACCTACAAAACCATCTCTTTTACAAAACACAGTTAACTGGAAACTTTTCCAAGATACCATGAATTCCTCTTTAAACCTAAAAATTTCCATGAAATCAGCCGACGAGGTTGATGCTGCTGTTTTGAACCTCACCAACACTATACAGTACTCCATTGCACAATCCTCAACCCCTAGAACCCACCATCTCCCCCGTAAAGACGATCTCCCAAGTCACATCCGCTCCCTATTAAACGCCAAACGTCAGGCTAGAAGACGATGGCAACAAACCCGTTATCCCTCCTTTAAAAGAACCCTCAACCGGTTAACTGTGACTCTTCGTACTCAACTATCCTCTTACCGATCTTCTCAATACAATAAATACCTCGAAACCCTTTCCTCACATGACAACATGTGGTCCGCTACAAAAACCTTATTAAAATATCAAGCAGTTGACTCCCCCATCCGTCTACCTGATGGATCCTGGGTCAGGAATGACAAAGAGAAATCAAACCTATTTGCAGCCCAACATTTACTCCTCATGAAAACATAAGCAATGCCTCTCACACACAAGATGTAATGGATAACCTTAATATTCCACTTCCACTTCATCTCCCCCTCAAACTTTTTCATCCTTCTGAAGTAAAATATTACATTCACAAATCCTCAAATAGAAAATCTCCTGGACATGACCTAATCACCTCCACCATACTCCGATACCTACCACGAAAGGCCATAGTCTTCTTAACCACTATATATAACGCCATCCTACTTATTATCCCCTCTTATGGAAATTTTCCGTCGTTATCCTCATTCCTAAAGCTCATAAACCTCCCAACCAGATATCCTCCTACAGACCCATCAGCCTTCTTCCTACAATGTCCAAAATCCTTGAAAGGCTCCTCTTAAAATCAACCGATTATCGTGGTTGGTCGTAAATGCCAAAGTCGTTTTTGATGACATCTGGTACCCATGAAACCTCCAGATCATCATCAATTCTTCATTCAATGTTCTTTGTATTATGGCATGAAAAATAAATCTCACAATTTCTTATTTTTCCCCTATGTCACTGGTAACGATAGAAACCCTTTTGTCCGAATTGATCCTTATTTATATTTGTTTACTTCTATACCTCAGAAAGTGAACTACTGTTAAGTTAGTTGAGCACTTTCAGAGGTTCCTTTTCGTTTATTTCATTAGGCGTTATTGTCACCTTTCCGAACTAGTTGTAAAGTTTTGCACTCATTTAGGATATTTTCTGATGTCTCCGTTGTTTTATAGCCAGGTTTCTGTCAGTTATCCCATTTTTTAAAGATGGTAATTAAATGGGCAATGGTAAATATAAATGTCTATAAGTTTCCTTAATTCTTACTTGCTGAGAGAGAGGTAGATTTTTTTAAGATGTTGAGAAATTTATTTGATTGTTTTGTGATGAATTCATCCCATGTGTTATCAATTCTTCTTCCATCCATTTGTTCAGTTTCACTTTTAGCATCCGTTTGGATGTGCGCTTCTGGTCCAAAGGGCGTGAGTGCTGCTTTTGCTGGTTTTTCAGAATGTTCAATCACCTTTACCATATCCTTCTAGTAAATAGAACAATATTTTCTTTTTTCTATGACTAAGTTGGCCATGGTCTTCGGTATATTAAATTTTTATCCGAAATATATAATGTGTAATTGTAGAATTTTATTAGACACCAAATGTCTGCTAGTTTCTAATCGTAAAAATACAATTTTGTTTTAAATTTAGAACTCTAAGGATCTTCCTTAAAAAAAAGAACCTTCGATCTGACACCAATAAAAAACAATGATGTCATGATTATTGTCTATCGATACAAACCGTATACAAATCTAGAACCCGGTCAAAAATATCACTTTGTAGTTTGAAGCCTAATAGAATAAATTTCTCTGAAATGTGATGTCTTGCGGCCCCTCCGTAGCACATTGGGGGACGAATCCCTCCGGGGGCGTTTTGCACACGTAGCACGTCGTCGGGACGGCCGCCCCCATCAATATATCATCCCCTTCCCTTTTATTACCACTTTGTTTTCATTTCCTCATCATTGTAATTGCATCGGAGAGGAGGCTGGTTTTATTGAGCTACCGCCCCAAATCTCGTTTTCACGCTTTTCAAATTTAATAAACTATACATCCACTTGTTATAGAAATGAACTCCACGCCGACTCCCTTCCTTCAACGCATCATACGAAACACCACTTTTTTATAACGTCATTTATGCTAGTGTTCATAAAGAATTCATAAAATTGTCGTGTTCAGCCGTGTTTGAATAGAGAGCTTTTTACATAGAAATAGACCTTTTTATAAGGGAGAAATTATGAAGTTAGTTTTACAGTTTCTCTTTTTTTTTTCAAATGGATACCAGGAACTGGAGGAGTTCCCTCCTGAGCACTGCAGCTGTACAGCTTATTGTACTTTATCCCTGGCTCCATATTTTTGGGGGCTCGCAACACCAGTGTAAATTTGAGCCCCCGGTGTGCCGGTGTTCTTCCATCGAAGAAACTCATGTTTGAAGTGAGTTAGGACCAAATTCAGGGTCGCTGAGATCCGATCCCGCCCCTTCCATTGATGAGTGCCGTGTCATTTTCTTTCAATTGCGGCCACCGTTCCCCTTAGGCGTCAGAAAAAGTCCAGAGGCGACGGTGGGGATCGAATCCACGACCGCGGGATCTACTAGCCGAGAGTCTGACGCTTTAACCACTCGGCTACCGCGGCCTCCCCCCTACAGTTTCTCTTACGTCAAGACCTAATTTCTTTCATTTCTACACCTCATCCAATCTCATTTTGGATATTGGTATATGATACCGTATATGGTTTTTCCAATTTCTAAATTTAGTTTATTTGGGTGTTACTGCTACCAGTGACAAACCATAGTGCATATAGTACGACTGAGACTACTATGCCCAGATTGAGAGAAATAAACATTTCAAAAAGAGATTCAAAAATCGCCTTACAATCGAGTACGAATCCTCCTGAACTCTTCACCTTGATCATTGAATGTCATATCATTTTGTACTAGATTCCTGTGATGTAAAATCACCTCCTTGTTTAGTAATGGTTTCTTGTATGGTTTATACCTCATTATCAATCTTTAGGCTTGTTACCAGACACCATAGCTTTGCTATTGGTACTCAGTTTTGCTGGATTTTTTTTTTCATGAATAGAAGCTTTCTTAATTTTTAGACCTTCACAGCAACAATGACATGCGGTTTCCTCTTCTTCTGCTACTCCCAATATGTTAACATGCATATTGAGGCGTCAATGCGCAGTTAATAGACTTGAAATCATTATGAATTTTGCCCGACTTTGTCGTAACAGGTCTGTTGTAAGTTTGGGCGAGTCGTTTTTGAACTTTGTCAGTCCTGTGGTGTTTTTCATAACTTAATACGATCGGCAATTTATATTATGTGGATTTTCACTCATTTCACAGAAAAGTACTGGTACTGCTGGTGTCATTGAGGAACTCTCACTGGTTCCTAGAGGCTTCTTCACTAAACTTCTATCTTGGGTGCTCTCTGATCCAGGCAGGGAACAATTTGTTATTTATTCTTATTTTGCCCAGTGTACATGTAATATATGTGAATTTTTTCAGTTCTATCTGACGTGCTTAGAGCATGGCGATCAGATAGAAAACTATTTTTTTCCCTTTACTTCCAGCATTTCTTTTGACCGGAGCACAACTGAAATACCGTGGCAAATATTTCGAGAGATGTTGGAATTTTTAACTCTCAATTTGCTTTGCCGATTCCAATGCTCTGATGGTTTTGGTGCCTTCCTGGTACCAAATGTAGTCAGAGTTGACTGGTAGTACTCCTACTTTCTCCCATTCCGCTGTTTTAGATCTAGTAGTTTGGCGTCATGGGGTAGCTTATAACGATTCTGTCCTTTTATGAGGTATTGTTACAGCTTCCTTACTGCGGCTGCACGTACGTTGGCGGTAGCTCAGTGGAAAAGGGGGGGAACGTGTTGAAGGGAGAGACAAGTGATGGTCGGTGAGGAGGTGAAAGTTTATTTATAGGTGTTACGTTGAGCGCCACGGTATTTTTGGGGAAGGATAAATACCGAAACCAGGGGATAAAAAGGAAAAGAAGAGTAGAACAATAGGAAGAAAGAGAAAAGGAAGGGTAGCGATGTAGCGCTTCTGGCTCTCTTCTTTCTGATGGCGCTTCCAACCAGGGTTATGATGGGAGCTAAATGATGAAGTTCTTCCTTCTTCTATCCGAGTTAATTCGTTAACACAAGCAAGATATCTTAAGGTATTATCTTACTTAGGGTTTAAAACTACGATTGAAAAAAAAAAATGAATACTAATCACAACTATTCTAATTACAAGTACGTAGACAAATCCTTTTAAATTAAAAGCTAACAAAAGGCAGAAACTTATAGCTAATGTCTCTAGTCCAGAATTATCAGGCGTGATAAGAAATTGGAAATGTACCAACTCACGGGATCACTCCTCACTTGCTGGCATCAGCCCCTTCCTCTTCGTAGGAACTCTTCGATCAGCCCGACTAGGTTCACAAACCACACACACACCTACACTTTTTAAAAAAACAATATTTTTTTTCCTCGCGGAGACCACCTCTTCCTCGGAATGTCTATATCCAACTGACTCTCCTTGCTTTTTTTTTCTCAATCTCGGACCCAGTGCCATCCCGATCAGGATCTTGCAGGCCGCGAATTGCTTCCTGCTTCTCTTCTCGGTTCGTCCCGCCACTATTTTCGCTTTATTAATTTTTTTCACGAGAAGAAGGAAAAAATGTAATAATATATGTAGATCTTGCTTCTTTCTGAATGAAGATGTTTAGTCATATTTGTAGTTGTACATTCAAAGGAATTATTTCACTTCGCTCTTTTAAGTGCTACTGTATACCCAGCTCTGTACTTAAAGTACACCGTTCATCTCAGTTGTCAAGAAACCTCGCGGAGAAATGTGCACCAGTGACCGTTGAACTCTCCTCTGCCTGTACGCCGAATTCGCATTTATTGTGTTGGAAAATGCCAGCTTTCTTCAAGCGCACATTCAGTCCACAATGCCCCGTCAAGATTCCTATGAGGATTATGCCTAATCATCACAAACAAAGCACAACATTCAGTTATAAGTTTGTACTGGAGCCCTGCTTATACCTTTGACTCGAAAGCAAAATCTTCCCGGCGTGTTTGATTCAAGGTACAATAAGACCACATGCCACGTTCAATGATATTAATTTCAACTCTTTAGCTAAAAATAAAATTCCTTTTTCGGAAAACAAATTACACATGTTAACATCCGTTGAACTTTTTAATTTTTTTTCGAAATAGTGAAAGGTCAAGTAGGTGAAAATTATCCTCTAGGTGACCTCGTGAAAATATTCATCCAGTATTTAACATTCCTCTTTTACTATATTAATGTTTGTTATTACAGTAAAACATCACATAATTACGAAATATCGTAAAAATCAAAATAGGCCACGTTCGGCTCAAAACGTGCTATAATCGATATGATATGACACATTGGGAATATTGATTTTCTAATGCACCTTAATGTTTGATATCACATGAAACCATGGTTTGGATAACAGCAATCTATAAAATAATAAGCCATGTGTACGATTGGTAAACAACTTACGTTTTTCCAAGTCGAAATTTTCATCAAATATAATAAAAACAATTAACAGTAACAATGAAAAAAATCCTAGTATCGATTACCTCTATAAAATATTTCACAATAATACTAATACTATACTGTAATGATTTAATAAAGGTTTGAGATTTTTAAATCTTAAACGTGGATAAATGGTCAAACATGGACAGTCACATGTATTTTTGGTATTTTTTTCTTTAATTTACTGCCCACAATTTATTAGTTATTAATTATTGTTACTCTAATTTATGGTATTATTTTTCCTGTGAATTCATGTATATCCTGGTTGTAAATAATATTCCTAACGTTTTGTTTCCCCCTTATATTTGATTCTGCCTTATTTTGACACCCAGAGGTGTATTTTGCTTTCCGATCAAATAAAAAACATTAACCATCAAGTATGGTGGATCGTGTTTACAAGCACTTGTCAGTAGACCATATTACCAAATGAAATTCGCAGAAAATTTTAAAAATGAATTGAAGCTATAAAAAGTATAACTTGTCTTTGGTTTGGTATAATATATTGTCTTACGCCGAGAATTGCCGGCTTCGCTCCGTGGAGACGGGCAGGGTTACTTAATGAATTAGGTAGAAGAATAATGAACTTAATATTAAATTTTTTAAAAATGGGCGCCACGCTGTTTATATACACGTTAACAGCGAACCGTGAAGAGAAAAAAAAATAAAATAAAACAAAGAAAATTCAATAACAGTAAAATTAACTTAAAAAAAGAACACAATATTTACATAAGGAAACAAAAAAACACATTTATTCCAACGCAAACTAAAATATTAAACATAGATTAATCTTAATTCTCTACGGGTAACATTTTAACAAACTTACACACTAAATGAACATACATTCGGTACATTTCTATTGCTTTACAATTCATATGTGAATTGCAAACAGCCATAGTAACGATTAAAAATAGATCTCTTTAAAATGATAGTTCCTACTCACCGCAAGTTGTTTTCAACGATATGGATTTCGAGCCTACAGCTCATCATCAGATTGAAGGAGCTCTACAGCCTGATGGTGAGCTGTAGGCTCGAAATCCGTATCGTTGAAAACATCTTGCGGTGAGTAGGAACTATCTTTTTTAAGAAATTGAACAACCCAATCACTCCACCATTTATCTTTTCTATTAAAACTAGGTATCAGGTAATCTAACTTTTGTTTTGGGATAACACCTTGAAATTTATCTACTTCAAAATCAACTGGTTGCATCCTACAATAAATTTTCTCAATACTCCTTCAAAAGTTCGGTCAGTAAAGACTAGTACCTTTTATTAGTTTTTCAAGTTCTCCTTATCATTCCTACATTTTCTAAAGAAAAATAAACATAACAGCACAAATTTCTGAAAGAGAATCACATGGCAAGATGTTCTTCACCTAAGAAACACTGAAGTCTGGACTTAAAACAGTGTAAACAGAGTTTCAGGAAACAATGTTCATCATTGTTTACAGTTTGTCTAAGCTTAAGAAAAGACGCCCCCGTCTACAAAATGGGATTTTCAATCGATCGGACCAGGAAGCGTCAACGTCCAAACTTTTCTAAATCGTTGTTTTTATCAATTTAAAATCTTTTTCCTCAGGGATTTTCTCCTAGACAGTAGCGTTGAACGACCAGGATTCGTAAAGATTACAGTGTATGTAAATTGTCTTTTTAACTTTATAGAAATTTTGCTCACCTTCCTACATAATCTTCGGGATAAGGGATAATATATCCTTCTGGAGATGGTCGAGGTGTGCTACCTACCCAGAAGAAAGCATCTGAAAAAAATAATAGACATTTTGAAACCGTTATTTGTATTAGAATTTCTTTCCGATTCGGAAAGACCAGATATAAGACAAAAAATCTAAATATAAAATAGTTTTTATGTAATTAAAAATATTTACTTGATAATACTCTAGTTATTCTACTAGTTTTTAAGCCGCTTTTAACAACTTCTTAATGTTTATATTCAATTAGACTTGAACATTCTTTTTCAACGTGAATCGTATTTTTGTTATAAAAAAAAAAAAAATAACATCAGAATCTCAGGAACGGCAACCGTTTCTATATGTGATATCAAGCTCTATTCTGGGTGAACCTTTTCGTTTATTAAGTCCATTACAGTTCGTGGTCCGATGGACCAATTTTTTCAATAAATTAATGTGAAAGATAATGGTCGAGATAAAATAGTCAGTGTCATAAGGGGGATTCGAACCCACGTTCTTCGGCTAAATTCGCCGCTGCTCTGCCACTTGAGCTATCGTGACTTGCCATCTCAACCTCACCTCTCGACCATTACCTTCCATAAATATTAATTAATTGAAAAAAGTTAATTGGTCAATCGGACCACGAACTGTACTGGACTTAATAATTGAACTGAAGTATATCTTCAAGAAAGTTCTCCGTGGCCATTTCATTTGTCGCCGAGAATCAAATAGATTACACGACATTTGAAAAATGGCAAAGAGGAGGGAAAATTCTAGAGGTGTGGTTGAGATGGGAAGTTAGTGTCCGAGCGGATCGAAGTCACGATAGCTCAAGTGACAGAGCAGCGCGTATTTAGCCGAGGGTCGCGGGTTCGAATCCCGCTCGTGACACCGACTTTTCGTTTATGATCTATCCCAATTAAATTAAAACCTAAGCGTGCAAAAAGGGTCAAGTTCCAAATCCTCTCCAAAATAAATTAGCCTATCAATGATATCTACGCTGTGACCAAGTCGGTTCTATTTTTAGATTATAACCTGAGAGAACTCAAAAGAAAAGTAACGGATCCAACTCCTCATTGCTCATTCAGAAGCCAAGAGTTAATCAATAAAAATAGTGTTGCTGATACAAGTAGGAGTGAAGTGAGGTTAGCTACGATGTAGATGTCTCTACTTTGATATGCTTAAGTTTCTGCGACGGAGTCTGGAAGTTTTATACTTCCTTTTGAGTTCTCTCAGGTTATGGACTAAAAAATAACGGATGTGACCTCAGTGTAGATGTTATTACATTGATAGGCTAATTTTTTGGAGGGGTGTCTGGAACTTGGCCCTTTTTTCACGGTGGGTTTTTGTGATATCATAGTTTTAACAAGTAACACATCAATCGAGCTGTTTCACATATCCAATGTTCATTAAATGTTAAGAAACTGAGGGTGTAGTAGTGTGGGGGGTTGTAATTTTACTGAAAGCTTGATACTGGTCTTCTTTCTAAGGAAGAAGAAGCTGGGATGGAGGTCTTCCTTTTTCCGCCGGTTTTTCAATTCGTTATCTCAGCCAAAAATTTCGAAAATAGCGTTCAACACTTCTTTTCCCAAGTCTACATATCAGTCACTGTCACCTGAGCAAACACTTACATCGTACGAGTTCATTCAAACATAGCTCAGTTGAGCGTTGGAGCAGGAGGAAGCATCTGCCATCCATATCATCTTTAAATGCGAAACAACCGCTCAATGGATACCTGCGGTACCAAGAAGACCCAAGAAAACTAATTGCAGCAGTGAGTCAATGACCTACTACTGCTTACAAGAACGATCGGGTCAATTGAACAAAGGTAGCAGGAAAAGCCAGGGGACAAAAGCCTTCACTGCTTGGGGATAAAAAAACCACAATTTCCTAACATGCTCATCATCATAGATAGAGCTCAGTATCATTGCATTCAATCCTCAAGAAAAATTATAAATGCCTTCTTAAAAAAATAGGAATCGCTTAATATGCTAAGTATTTCAAATACCGATCATTTTGGTGTGCCTATCCTCGCTGAGTCGGCACTTTGCCGTCTTCAGCGTTGGGTCTAAACAAAAACAGCAATGTTTAAATCATAGGAGGGTGAGATAGGAGTTCTTTCCCCCATGAATAAATTTAACTTTCAGTTGAGCCCTTCTGGCTCCCACTATTTACATCCTAGATCCAATGCAGAAGATTGCGAAATCGTAAAGTTTTCTAAAAGACCAACCCTGCGAGAATAGGCCATCCAAAACTGTCGAATTTTGGTTTCATCATCCTACAGACAACGCATCTCACCATTTTAAGAGAGAACTCAATATCAAATTTATGAAATAATAAAAACGGGAATTTTATGTAAAACAACCCAATATATTGGCTAAATTATACGATATCAATGATGTATAAGAAGGCCAGATTAACAAACTGCTCAAAAATTAATAGGGATATTGACAATTTTGTAGTAAGTAAAAATATTTACTTTCCCTAGAAATTTCATTTTATTTTTATTATAAATTGTATTCGAATTTATTAGATATTATTTTGTTTTTACGGAAGGAAAATTTAATTAAGAGATTTTGAAAAATAAAAGGTTTTAATTATGTTCCATAATTATGTTTATTGGACACAATAATTTTTTAAACAATTAATTCCGTGTGTAATATTACCTGTTAGCTGAAACCTCTGGGCACCTGGTAGGCATGATGCTAATTTGCCACCAATTTCATAAGGAATTTCACTCCATAGATGTTGCAACGCATCAAAAGGCCTTCTCTGCAACGTATCCCATATGTACTCAATGGCACAACTCTGTTTCTATGGAGCATTGTCATTCGAGCACTGTCACCCAGAAATCGAAAATCCCCGCCAATGAGATCCCTGGGCTGAGGGATGTATTCCTGGATAATTTCTTGGACTGCGGTGAGGTTGCCTTGGGCAATATGGAGCCCAGTTCGTCGTCCAGTATAAATCCCAGCCCAGACCATTACACCGCGTCCTCCAAACTGCACTGAAGGTAGCACGAACTGGGGCATTGTACGCATCCCCTTTTCTCGGTATACTCTTCGGCGCCTATTACTGTACAGACAGAAACGCGACTTCTAGGGGCTCGCTGAACCATAATCTCCTGAGTTGCTAGTGGTGGGTTCAAAGGGGTATACGATGTGAAGCCAACTTCCCACAAACGATTATGAATCGTTTTTGTTGATAAAGGCATTGCCAAAATATCTTGTACTTTATTTAGGATATGGCGGGCACTATGGAAAGGGTTCCGTTTGCAGCAATGATAATATTTCTGTCCTCCTCAGTGTCGTAATGCCCTGACATCCACTACCAGGACTCTTAATGGAACTTCCAGTCTCTCGGAATCCGGCTAAAGCCCGGCAGACCTCGCTCTGAGAAACGCCAAATATCCACTTGCATGTGACTTCGATCATTCATTCTCACAATAATATTGCGACCTTGTGTTTCAACATGATTTCCATGGTTAAAGAGAATACAATTTGATTAAAATGGAGAAAAGACAAGAAAAGGTATTTGTTTACAAAATGAGTAATCTTCATGTTTATTATTGTTAAGTGAATCCGTTATTAAATATGAGGATTAACATTTGTTTGTTTTTGGTTTGTATTTCTATTTTGTTTTATCCCACTAACAAGAATATATCGGTTAATTTAATTAAAATTAATAAAATAAAAATAAATTACAAATATCCTTATCATTTTTGAGCAATTCAGTATATTAAGACAAAAAATCATATGTTATTCAAATCGTTTTTTTTTTTTAGTTTTCAAGACCTTTGTGATATTAGGCTTTCTTGATGTTTACAGTTTCGTTCTTAAGTATTTTCTTTTCATAAAAATTTAAACATTAGTAAGTTTTGTAATGAAGAAATGTGGATAAGATTTTATTCTGAGCGTGAAAAGTACAAAAGAAATGCATACTAGGTAACATTGAGAGTAACCAGATGGTAATTAAAATAATAATTGTCTGCAGCGTAAATGCAAACAGCTGAGTGAAATAAGTAAATTTGTAAGACAATTGTAATTTGTTGTATTGCGATTAGGCGGAAAAGACGGGGAAACGTTGTTGCATTTACAGGGCTTATCGATTTTGGCGAGAAACGTTCGGTAGCGTGAAGTCGTTAAGGACATCGGCCCATCGGCCGGCTGGCTGTTATCTCGTCGATCCAGCTCTGCTTTGATCGCCAGGCGGCGGGATGACAAACGGTCCCGTTAATGATCTCTTTATCGGCACCGCACACGACGACCCTGTTTCCAGGGAAATGAACCGTCCTGAAACCGAACAACACACGGCTCGAATATCTGAAATGATCAAGTATGTATATGGATTAGTAAGTGTACGTTGAACGGACGGGGCACGGGTTAAGGTCAGTTCTGATGGGTCGAGCATCGTTCTACGCCCTTTCGGAAATTTATTCAACCTAGCTCCTCTACCGCTGGTAATCAGGTTCGCTCAGCGTTCGATATTAGATCGATAATCATTTACAACAGTTTCAAACAAGATTTCACCCAAATCAAAAAAAAAAAAAAAAAACACAATCAACTTTTAAGTCAATTTAATTTTAAAAACCAATGCTTCCTTGATTCTTTAAATAGGTTACGGCTCAATGTCCAGAAATCGTACAAACGCTTGGTAATATAAAACGAAGCACTCATCCGGTCCTGTTAATTTGTCGTTATAAATACATAGATATTTATCTGCAGAATAGGAAGTCTTACCTGGGCCGGTTCCGTCGTAAGAGAACCCCTTGACGAATATCGTAGAGTCGTCAACTGCGTACGCCGTACCTCTTATCCCGTGGGCGTACTCCTGGAATGTACCGATAAGACGGCCGTAGTACACACCTCGATCTTTTGGTCGACATTCTCCTGTAACAGAAAACAAAACGTCTCTTGTTAAAAACCCTCGTTGTTTACGTTAGAGAAGACCGACCTCAGTCCGGAACATCGCAAAAACCGAATGCGACTGAGCAGATCGTCGCTCTCAGAACCAGACACAAGACCTATCGACCCAACCGCGACCGTCTGTAAGGCCAAGCCAATATAAGTTTTTCTTTCCATCGCCAAATGAAATTTATTTTTAAAAAATCATTCGTCACCTGTCCTATTTTATTTATGAATATGAAAGAATATTATAAATAAAACATACGCTGAGGTAAATTGTTTTCCGCTCCGTTTTGTAGGTTGGCCAGTTAAGACGACAAGGAAAGCAGCAGCTTTCGCCAGATGGGAAAGGCCGAGGTGAGGGTCGCATTACTGTGGGTTTTCCTCGTCTGGGGCACTTGGGCAGTCCTCCACCTGTTCATTATTGGGATACTATTTTACGTGCACAGTGTTCCGTTAATAGAAGCTGTGAAGGAGCAGGTAGAAGCCAAGGCCCAGGAAGAAGAGGAGACCGGCAATTCCACCGACATCGTTAGAAACTATCTCGAGCGAATCGGAGAAGAGTACCTATCAAGCGCTTACAGGTAATTTGCAGGTGATGCAACCTTAGATTCTTATATTGTATGAAAATGATGTTTAATGCTATGTCGTTATGACGCCTTAACTTATGCTATAGTCTCTTCTTATTTCTATTTTAAAAAATGTCATATTAGAAAAAACAAAAGAATTTTCCAAATTTGAAAATATTATTTCTGTTTCAAATAATCATATGGATGTTTATTCACAATTGGACTTTCGCATCAAAGAAATACCTGAGACGTAACTCACATAGTTACATATTCGCATCAACATCCTATTCCAATTCGACTGATCAAAGTTTGAAGAAAAAAAATTATGACAGCAACAAACCTTTACAAATATAAATTTTGCCTAGAAATTTACCAAGTGCTTTGAAATCTAAATTACAATTAATCGACGATTTCAGGAGCTTTGGGGCAGGCGTGATAGCATTCATCCAAATCGTCTTGTGCATAATGGGAATACTTTCGTCAAGGAAAGAACAGTATGTAAAAGGATCTCAAGTGATTTAGTCAACTCTTATATTTTGTCTGTATTTATTTAGAAAGCGAACGTTCGCAAAGCCACAGGATGACGACCTCGAGTGAATACGGGATACATACTGCTAGTGGAGAGGAAGTCCTTTGAAGATAAGAGAAGTAATGTCCTAAGTCCAAGTAGGATTCCCAGTACAACCCAACCTGCCCTTTTGTCGGAATTATAACGAATATCGCGGAGACGATTGAATTCTACAAAGACAGTCTTGGTCTGACTAATATAGACCAAAACCATCATTTTATTTTAAAGACATTGTTTTTTGTAGATATTTTATATTACATTTTATTTATGGATTTTGTCCTATTCATTTTAATAAAAGAAATTAATGTAGTTACTATTATTCTTTATTAATAACTAGATGTAGGTACGTAAGTCGTCTTTCTGAAAATCATCAAAAGACCTACGTTTCCCGATTGTAATGAAATTTTTGTTGAGGATATAAATATATATACTAGATCGAAATATAACGTGTCCGAGATTAGATCGATAAAATATACAAAAACCGAAAGACGCTTTCTGTTAATTAGGCCAAAGAACTTCTTTTTTTGGAAAACCATTTGGATGAGTTTAAACACCCTTTAAACCCGTTAAAAACAAATTTTCATAGTATTAAAAAATAAACGTTTGCAGGATGGTTTCCCAGGAATTTGTTTTTTACTACAATGTCTTGTGTTCCAATTGAAAAATTCATAGCTCCTTATTTAAGGATTCAATACAAATTGAACGTTATTACAACCCCAATTTAATTTAGTGGTCGATTGATCAAATTTACTATTATTTATTTGTAAGGTCTTAGTTGAAATGAAAACTTAGTGTCATGAGCGGGATTCGAACCAACGACCTTCGGCTATTACAACCGTTGAATTTTCAATGCAAAAACACAGAAACATTGTTGGGCTGGATGACCAAAAGACGCTTTTGGTAAAATAGGATAAAAACCTTTTTTAGAAACACCTATTCCGATTCGTTTCAAGCACAATCTAAAACCTTTAAATATGAATTTTTAAAGCGATAAATAATGCGCATTTTTGGGATTGATTCTTTCCCAGGATAATTTTATGTTGCAGATGTCCATATAAAAATTCTTCCTCGAGATTTTATGCCCTTACAACCATTGGAAATCTGTATATCTCTTCTTTCAGCCTATGTCAACAAGGTGTAGATTTATTGACATTATGAGAGAGAAAAATGAGGATGATATTAACAAAATCTTTTCAAACGTTTTATTTTTTATCTCCAGTTTTAATTTAATCACAGAAGCCGCTACTGTAGTATTATGTGTAATTTAAACGATCATAGATGCGTGTACAGTTTCTTCTAGATAGGTGGAAATGTACAAGAGTCATTCGTCCGATTTGGTGATATTATGTAAAATTCAAGCAGATTAAAAGAGTCCATTCATGTAAAATTTCTTGTAGATCGGTGAAGTCGTTTCAAAGTTATCACTAACTTGTGATTTCTGAAAACAAAATCGCAAGCATTTTTGAGCTGGAAGACTAAACAATGCTTTCTGTAAAAATGTTTTTTGGAAAAACCTATTCAGATTCATTCTAAGCTACATCTAAAGCCTTAAATATGAATTTTTAAAGCAATAAAAAATAGACATTTTTGGGCTCGATTCTCGCCCACTTACAATCGATGGAAAGTTAGACATCTCTTCTTTAGCTTCTATCAACAAGTTTTAGATTTTATGTCATTATATATCAGAAAACGTGATGAAAACAATAAATACTCTTCAAATGTTCTATTTTTTGTCGCCGATATACCATTACATGTACGTTGTAAAATTATAAATTCATGTAAAAATTTTTTTAGATCGGCGGAGTTGTTTCAAAGTTACCAATATTTTCGTGATTTTCAAGAAAAATGGAAGCATTACCAAAAGATGCTCTCAGTACAATACGTTCAAATCCGTCTGTTTTGAAAAAAACCTATTCGGATTCGTCTTAAGTACCCTTGAAAGGCTAAGAAAAAGAATTTTTCATAGTAATAGAAACTAGGCCATTTTTGGCTGAATTTACGCCCGGGGGTATTTTTTTCAATGTTCCTCCTACAAAATTCGTATCTCTTCTAGATTCTAACCAATTTAACGTTAATATAACCATTAAATTCACTAATTTCGTGGTCCGCTTCACCAATTAATATATTACAATTAATTAAGGTTTTTAGTTAAGATAACAAAGTCAATGGCACGAGCATTGAAAAATGGCAAAAATGAGGGATTGAATTTTTATTGAATATTAATTGGTCAAGCGGTCCACGAAAACTAGTGAATTTAATGTTAATGATGTTAACACTAAAGCTCTCCGTGGCCATTTCATTTGTCGCCGAGAATCAAATAGATTACACGACATTAGAAAAATGGCAAAAAGGAGGGAAAATTCAAAAGGTGCGGTTGAGATGGGAAGTTGGTGTCCGAGTGGATCGAGGTCACGATAGCGTAAGTGGTAGAGTAGCAGCGTATCAAGCCGAAGATCGTGGGTTCGCATCCCGCTCGTGCCATTGACTTTTTTATCTCAACTAAAAACCTTAATTAATTGTAAATTATTATAACCATTATTTGGAGATCGTGAGATGCGGCCTGGTGTGACGTAGGTTTTAAAAAAAGCATTTTCTTTATCGTGTCAACGTTTCGATCTTAATTGGGATCATCTTCAGCACCTGGGATTTATAAACATTGTTTAAATTATACAAATACATGTAGGATGTGAAAAAAGTTAATTTATACAATGCTAGAAATTTTAGACTCAAAGTATTTGTACTCTCTCAAAGTGTTTTCTGTGTAGATGTGTTATTATTGGGTGTCGTGTTGAGAGTGCCAGTGAGATATTGCAATAAGTATTATGTAAATACATTAGAACAAGGAATATAAAATAAAACGTTTGAGTTAACTTCTTTATTACTTTACTACATATAATAAAATAAAATCTAAACGTGGTTGGCACAGGCTGAAAACAGAATAGTACAATATTTGACCTGTCATACCGTTGAATTTGGATAAAATTTCGAGGTGTTACGAAAAAAGGCAACATTACTAAAATATAGAGAAATGTTGTGGAGTTGGTAAAGTGGACATCAACTTAGCAGACTCGTAAACGCTCAAATCAACAACAGCTCTTACTAATCTAACATGACAGAACTAATTAACGAGGCCAGATGTTAGAATGATCATAAACAATCAAACATACTGCATAAGCATTAAAATATTTAGCAGAAAGACTAGTCGCTTCAAAATAAGGGGATGAGGTTCTTGGGGGTGTCTCTTTTTCCTTGTTCCAGCTACGCCTCTTAAGAAACACATTTTCGAACTCGATTAGCAGACAAATAAAGAATTCCATTTTTCAATTATATCTAGGCCTAGGAGAACAATTGATAGCGTTTCCAGCCCTAATTTGCATTCAAATGAGAACGTTCTCGAAACGCCCTTTTAATTGAACCACTCACTATCCTCGGAAAGGTGGCTGTAATTTAAATTTACGAAAAGGTCGTATTTCACCCGGATATTTTTTTTCTCTTGTAATTACATTTCATTTTTCCCTCGCGACTGATAAGCGTAAAACGAACGCCATGTACGCTGTGAGCGGTCGCTATCTCTTCACAGCTCGGTTTCTCCCTCACTCCAGGCCATTAAGTAGATTGCTGCAAACCGGCCCCGACCAACTCTCAGCCCCGCCAATACAATCCTTGCTCTCCTCGACCGTACGTCAGACATTAATCCTAATAGATTAACATCTACTTTCAACTAAACTTGAGCGGGGGGACAAGGACAAGAACGCTAAGAAACGATATTTTTCCTCCCCTTCAGAAAGCAGGGAAATTTGTCTCCTTTATGGGATCTAATATGCCTAACTCAGACACTCTTGCTAGTAAGAGGGATCTTAATTTCTCAAACATAAATGTAATCGTTTAAAAGCCAGACGATACACCCTAACTATAAGAAAATTCAAAAACATGTGAAAGACAACCGTTTTGAATTTTATTTGTAATAATCAATTTATCTTTAATGGTTATAATTGATCGTATTAATTATTTTAATTAATTATTAGTTTTATGTTTATATACTTTTCATCTCAACCAAGACCTTATATTAAAAAAAATATTTGTAATGTAATAATCATTTGTTAAAGGAAATTTATTGTGGAATTATGTTTATTGGGTTTTGCTGGAAATTAGTAAATTCGATTATGTGGATTAAACTTAACATTAATTAAAACATTACAATTAATTAAGGTTTTTTAGTTGAGATAAAAAGTCAATGGCACGAGCGGGATGCGAACCCACGATCTTCGGCTAGATACGCAGCTGCTCTACCACTTGAGCTATCGTGACCTCGATCCACTCGGTCACTAACTTCCCATCTCAACCCCACATTTGGGTGGTGGGTTCGAATCCCGCTCGTGCCATTGACTTTTTTATCTCAACTAAACAACCTTAATTAATTGTAATGTAATAATTGGTCAAGCGGACCACGAAATTAGTTAATTTAATTAATAAAACGCTCAAAAATATTGGCATTTTGGGATCAATGCCCCCTCTTTACATCATACCTTACTGGTAGAACGCAGGTTACTAAAATAGGCGGTGTCACAAGTGTTTTTTATATTGTATTTAAATCTGGTGTACCCCTAGGTACAGTTCTTGGTCGATTTTATTTACAGTTTATAGCAATAAAATGCTTAACCTTCAACTAGCTGCAAAGATTATTAGTTATGCGGTTAATACCTGTCTTATTTTTTCGGGCAATTTAATAACTTTATGTACGGAAAAAAATTATGGCATAAATAGCTAATCTCTGGTTGCATAGAAACTTTGTATAGTTTAATTAATTTTTCTTTGAAGAACAATGTTAATTTAAAAATGATTAAAGTTTTCAGTTGAGATAAAAAAGTCAATGGCGCGAGCGGGATTCGAACACACAATCTTCGGCTTGATACGCCGCTGCTCTACCACTTGAGCTATCGTGACCTCGATCCACTCGGACACCAACCTCCCATCTCAACCACACCTTTTGAATTTTCCCTCCTTTTTGACATTTTTTTATCTCAACTGAAAACCTTAATTAATTGTAAGATATTAATTGGCCAAGCGGACCACGAAACTAGTGAAGTTAATTTAAAGTCTTTAAAAATTTGTTTTCATGATTGCAACAATAACAGTGTTTATAATTTTCATCCTCTTTCCTTCTTGGAATCATTTTTGACGAGCGCTTTTCATTTCAATTTTATATTGAAGCTTAGTAAAAAGAATCCGAAAATTATTTTTTGAATTTAGCATTCTTAGAATGTTATTAGACTTAGAAACTTTAAAATAAGTTTACTTTGCGCTCGCCCAATCTATATTGTAATATGGCATCATTGCCTGGAGCATGAAATTTCTGCATAAAAACATTAAAGATCGCTAATAATACTTTACTCAAAGTTATTTAAAAAAACCCGAAGATTTGATACAAAGCTACTCTACGATGATATGAAGGTGCTCAATTTTAAACAAATATTCCTAAAAAATCTTGTATTCACCCTCCGTCCCATAATATTTTATTAATCACCAGAAATTCGCTGTACTTTATAAAAGCCCTAATTAATAAAATTATCCAACAATATAATTATATCCATTATATTGAGTGATCTGATTGACCAAATTACTTCTTTCAATTAATTAACATTTTTATGTAATGTTTTGGTTGAAATAAAAAAGACGAAAGTCGTGGGTTCGAATCCCGCTCGTGACGCTAGCTTTTTCATTTCAACCAATACCTTACATAAAAATGTTAATTAATTGAAAAAATATAATTATAATTAAAACTTTTTTTTTACAAGTGTATTTTTCTTTTCATAATTTTTAATGTTCTGAACCTGGCCTCTTTCTAACAAATACAAGTTTTTACTTCCTGCCAGCATGCGGTTCTGTACAGGTTTTGTCATATTTATTTCAGTTTAGTGATTAATTTGTATAGAACGCTATACAAATTACGCTATAGAAAACCTATACCAATTGGCAGGTGACTACTTCAGTATTAGAGAGGCGGAAATTACAACAGCTGGCAGAAGTTACAGGCAACGTGTATCCACGGGTGCGCATAGGATTTTTGATCGGGACCAGGTTTTTGGATATTACTCTATGACTCGCTTTTAAAACTTAAATTATCTTCTGACGATTATCTTCTGATGGTGTACAGCAAGGACTATTTAGAACTTTAATCAAATGCAAATCAACTTCAATTATGCCACACGCAATAAACAAGTTCAATGGAAAAAAATGAATATTTATCAAACAAAAGAGAAAATGTACTACAGATCACAAAGAGGAAGAAATAAAAGCTCATATATTTTCTGGAGGAGAAAAGCGTCCATTCTCTTCACAGTGTCTTGGGAAATGTAAAGCCTTTGTAACCTTTCCAAACCGTTTTCGTATGTCAGACACATTTCGGCTTTTCACTATTTTCAGTGGTGGATTTGTATAGAAACAATGGTAAAATTTACGGTAAAAATCATAAATATAATCTTCTCTAAATGTTTTCATTAAACATGCCCTGATTAACATCAAATACCCAGACGCTTTGCATATAACTGTCAGGGCTCCTAGGCGAAAAACATTCGGATCTAAATATATACAACAAGAGGTGGTTCTACTCCTCTCAAAGTAGAAATTCAGGCATGGAAGAAGGAGTATAAGAAATAGTGCTGGGACGGTAATGTCGTTACCCGATCGGAATTCAGAACAAGTCGTCACATATTCCACCGGCGTCACTCGGAATTCTTCTTGTATTCTATTTCCGTCATTTGGTTCGAACATTTCATGGGACGGAGAGAGAGAGAGAGAGAGAGAGAGAGAGAGAGAGAGAGAGGGAGGGAGGGAGGGAGAAAGTGAGAGAGAGTTCAATACAGTATAACGCATTTTTTTGAGTATTACGCGAGTTGGGCCAACACGAAATGGCCCCTTTCGTGTTCAGCTTATCGCAAATACATAATTTTTTTATTCCATCATACCATTTATTTTTTAAAACATTTAAATATAGTTTCAACAAAAATTACCCTTCCATCTATTTCAAAATATGTTTTTTTAGATGAATTCTCACATTTTGTATCTCATAAAGTTGCTTTGTAAGGGTCGTTTAGAACCTGTTCGTGGTTGTTTCTGGTGTAAGAAAAGAAGAAAAAGAAACGATGTCGGTGGCATATGAGGGTGTTGGGTGAGGGAGAGCAATTTCCAACAAAGTGGTCCTTGTCCCTTCAAATCACTGTCAAGGTACGCGCCCTCCAAAGTAATTGTTGCAGGAAGGGCAACCGTGTGCTCTCTCTTCACTCATCCCTTTCTCTCTCTTTCTCTATCTCGGTTAGGGATCTTCTTCCGATTTGGAATAAATCGATTCGGTCCGGCCTAGCAAATGTCTTATAACACAAGATGCACAACAATGTATCTTCTTATTAGAAGCAGCAATTTAATTTAAATATGTTTACTGTTAGACGGTAAGCATGTCCATATTTGCATATGAGTTGCACATGCAGCACGTGAGTTGATTTGTGTACTTAAGCTTCATGTTAAATGTGTATATTCCAGGGCTGATAAAAATTGAAATGGTGTGCGAGTGGATCGAAGTCACGATAGTCAAGCGGTTAGAGCAGCGGTGTATCGAGCAAGAAGGTCGTAGGTTCGAGTTGTTTGTTAGTGTCCACTAAAATTGTATAAACAAACACCTATACACAGGTATACACATATACACAAACACCTATAAACTATATTATTGTCGTATATATTATGTATGAAGTTGTATATGTCTTTTATGAACGAATGGCATTCCCATCTGCGGGGTTGTTTTTTGTTTAAGAATAGTAAATTAAATAATTACATTAATGATAATATAAAAGTATTAAACATCCGCTACAAAAAAGTAAATTAATAAAATGAAAATAAGTAAGTTAATAAAAAAAGCAAGTTCTTTTTATTTAACCTTTAAAAAAAATTAAAATAGGTTTTTACAAGATGTTTGGCTAATCGTGTTACAAACTTTGACAGTAGATTTTATATTCAAAATGGCACCAAAAAGTACTAATAAACTATGGTTCTTTTTAAGATTTTTAAGGTTTCGGGACCTTACTTCAAATAAACAATGATAACTTCAGAACTAAAAGGTTTTGGACAAATCCGTTGATACCATTGAAAACAACGTTAAATTTCAAATAAGATGTGATCGATACTAAGCTTGTAAACGTTGGTAAACGTGGGGAGAACTTTGAAAAAGAGAAAAGATAAATGGTGGAGTGTGTTATTCAATCTTTTTAAAAAGATAGTTCCTACGCTCAGTAAGTTTTTTAAAATTACTTTATCAATTATAATTGCAGGTTTTTGGCATGGGGAATTATAAAAGGACACTACTGGTCTAGGTTTGTTTTCCTTGTGAATTTTGACTGTACCGAGTAACATTGGGGGTTTCGGGTTCATTGGTATTTCAACAGCATATTGGTCATCTGAGAATAAAAAGGCACTATTTTTTTATGGCTATCTGAACTCTAGTTTTTAATTTTAGGTGGGATCTTTTCTATTTCTTTACACTCGTTATTATTTAGTGTTAGTTATTTACTTACTGTGAATAGGAACTTTTCAAAAGATTAAAAACTTTGAAAAATAATTTTTTCAAAGTTGAAAAACTTTCTATGGTCTTCTATTTTTTCTAAATTACTATTTCCAAACCTAGACCAACAAATTTCAGAAAACGTACTCTATTTAATATCCTTTTTAGTGGAGTAATTGTTTTTTAATTACTTTTTTCAAAGGAGATTAAATTGATAAAGGAAAGGAAAAAACCGTGGTTGACGGATTGGCAAGGTGGAAAGATTTCCAGTTTTCAATAGCATTAACGGATTTGTTCGAAACCTTTAGTTTTTGAGATATCAATATGCAAGGTCGTGAAATTTTAAAAAAATCAGAAAACAGGGGGATAACTCTGAACCTGTTCAGATTGGACCATTAGGTCTTTTTGGTGCCCTGTTGAACGTAGAATTTACTGGCAAAGTTTGTAACACGAGTAGCCGAACACCCTGTAAAATATTAGGAAATTTAATTCTGAATTCGAAAATGTGGTTAAAAATTGGAACAGATGCTCAAAACCTTGAAAATTGCCAATTATGGCTTAAGGTTAGGATTTTTCGAAACAACACGTAAAAAATCGTAACTTGCAACCGGATTGATATAGAACAGTTTTATCACATATTTAACAACATTTTGCTCCATTTAGGATGCACTAAAACCCAATTTTTTTCGGGGTTTGGCTAAACCACTATGTATATAGAGTAGGGGCAGTTTTGTTTTCAATGTAATAATGTAATGCGGAGTTTTTTGATGGTACCCATCCAGATTTTGTGGAACTTCCTAATACGATGATGAGTAGGAAATAAATTGTCTTTTCCACAATAGATATTCCTATTGTTGAAAAGACAATTTATTTCATTCCCTTCATTTTGTAATGTGGACTGTTATGAAGCAGCTTTTTTGTACATAAGATAAAAATCCACTTGATGATCTATGTACTCATACTTGCGTTCCGAAACACATTATAGCATGACAACATGTTGAAAAGTTCTACATTTCCGGAAACAGAAATTTATTATATTACGCGTTATAAAAGTGTTCTAAACTGAATTTAGATTATTTTTTGCTTTTGATAATTTGACATCTAAATGTTTACAACTAAATAAACTATACACTAACTTGCGGAGTTAAATAAATTCTAAGATATTTATATGAGCTTACAATTTATATTCTCTTTTTATTTAAATAATTTTTTTCTGAACGAGAACATCTCCTCCATTAAGGCAAACCATAATTTTAGATTTGCTTAAGTTTACTTTTAAGTCCCATTTATGGCAACGTACATCCGTGGCGTTAATATTATATTGCAATTTCGTTGGGTGAGAAAACATCGGATCGATATCGTCAGTAAAGGAAACAATTTTATTTTTATACATTTTATATTTATCCCTCCTATTAACACTTTTTCAGTGTCATTTATAAAAAGCGTGAACAATAACGGCGCAAATGTAACAATAAGGCATATTTTAGAAGAATGCGAACAAGTAGCGCCGCACAGAGCACGGTGTGGCCTTCCTAATGACATAACAAAAGTACTTAAGCACAACAGTGATTATAAACGGAAGGTCATTGATTACCTAAAATTAATCAATGCGTATGGCTATATATAACCCACCACACGTGGTATATCCCTCCTATTTGTATGAATGTATTTATTTGCGTGAATGTCGAAGTATGCATGGGCGTGGCTGTGTCGGAATATCAAGTACCCACAGGCCCACCAAATTAGTATAGATATGTTATATATTTGTAGTATGATGTGAGGGACGGGTCATTGGCATTTCGTTGGTACTATACTTCCGAAGTGTAGTGGCTTGTCCAGAATGAATGTATTTATTAGCGTGAGAGGTGATGCGTGAAAGGACGTGGCTGTCGAAGAATATCAAGTACTCCACAGGCCCGTCAAACAATTTAGATTAGGATAGGTTAGTGTGTGAGTGGAACTTGTAAATACAGTTTGAACGTATTTACTAGTGTGGAAGACAGGAGGCCGCAAGATCACGATAATCGTCCCACCTCCAGTTTAGTTGTAGTATAGATTAGTAAATTAGTATGAATGTGAATTATGAAAATGTGTAAGTATTATATCTATGTATTTTAATTTATCACGTGTGGGAGGGTAACAACAAACAAGATAACGAATCCCCTATAAGGTGAATTAGGTGAATCGGAAGGCATCAGTTCTTTAGTTGAGGCATAAGAAGACTCAGAAAAGAATATACACATAAGATAGATAAGAAGAAAATGCGAGAAGGTTTACACGTGAGGCGCCGGCGATGACCGAGGTAGTTAGCCGGCAAAAAAAAAAAGACTTACTAAACCACCTTGCTTCCCTCCTATAACAGTTACAAAAGTACTAGAATATGTATGTTTGTATCTTACCACAGTTTTGATATTTTCATAAAAATCTTTAATAATAAAATAGGTAGAATAAATTAGAGAATATTATCAGGTATGAGAGTTGCATCATAAGATGTCATTTAACTTATATATTGATGTGCAATTAGCAAACTTAAACTCAACCTTATTTCTTCGTTCACACTTCCGTTTGTAGTATGATAAAATCAAATATTTAATAGTAAATCGCTTCATGCCGTTAATACTCGAGCTGTAGAAGCTTATTGCGTTAAATTTATTGACTGTGAATCACGGGGTGTATTTATCATTGTTGGTTCGGCTTGTGTGTAGGCGATTGACGTCATGGTTTGAGATCTACCCCCGCGCATTATTTACAGTTGAACAAAGTGTAATAAACACCTTTGTAGTTTGTCAAAATTACCGTAAATAAGCGCTTAGCCAGGTAATTACTTAATCTTCTAACCCTTTTTTTACGATTTAATTGCGAAGGGAAAACGATTCTTTATCCAATTACTCTCCATCCCGATCTGCCCTCCGGGTGTGTTTCTCCTCGTCGGGCGGAATGTTATCACCTCCTACGGGATTTGTTTACGGTAAGCCGAGCGAGCCAACCGTTTCCATCCGGGCGCATAGGATTATCAAAATCCCTTTACGGTTTGATCATAACGGTTCTGACAAAGTTTTCCTAAAAAAAGGCGGTAGGTATTACGAGTAAAGAGTATTTCAAGAATAAATCTGCTTGTTTATCCTTTAGTATTTTAGTTAAATGGTTTTTTTCTCTTAAAAGTCTTATAAATATGACGTTTTGAATTTTCTCCCTGGCAAAAGACACCATACATGATGACTCAAATCTCCCACATGGATAAAAACGGTAAGACTGAAAGATAACAAACAAGAACTACAACATAGCATAATAAAACTGCAAAATTACAAGCCCTTGCTCCCCAACAACATAGCAAATTAAATTATTGCTATGGCAGTTTTTGTCAAATCTTAAAAATAGATAGTACATCCGTTTACATAAGGTACGCTTCATGGCGCTCATTTAAGTCTATTTCTGTTCATCCTCTGTGAGAATAGCAAAGTCTCTATTTTATTTGCTTGATTTTTAAAACTACCTTATCTATTTATGTACGAACGACAGATCGAACATCTATTACTGACAAATCAGAGTAAATGAACTTATTTCAATGAGGACAGCCAAATGCCTCGAACGACGTAGACTCCGCGGTCGTGGTTTTGATTTTCATCGACGCCTCGAATGTATGACATTTTGGGTTCTGAAAACAACAAGAAACAGATGACCAATCTCACCTCATGAAATTTCAACATATTTTCTCTTATTTTGCATTTATCATTGGACCTGTAGTCCAGTGGTTTTTAAACTTTTGCAGGCCAAGGAGTCTGTTTTGTACAAATATTTTTTTTTAATTTTTTTTTTTTTTGCGGACCCCTAGTTGTGACTTACTTTCTACTACTTTTTTTTTTGTGAATTACTTTCTGACTCAAAAATCTCATATGCTCTATGCTTTAATAACTGCTAGGGAACAAAGAAGAGCTGGAGAATAATATCGTACTATTATCTTCATTTATGCATCATTCATACTGTATGTATGCGGTTATATTTATACAACCAATTTTATACTAAAAACTCTCCGGTCTGTGCCCATAAAACATGGAAAATTAATTAATTTTGCCCTTCTCAAACAGACACCATATTTTGGGGAAATCGTAAAATATTCTGCCTTTCAACAGCACTTCAGAATTCTTCATATTGCGTCACAAAGTATGACTCGATCTCAACCTAAAAACACTATGAAGCATGTCTGTTAAACCATTTTAATTTATTTTGGGCCTTTCATAGCTGTGACCATATTTGGGACGAATCGTACAAAGTTCTGGTTTCTCGCCTATAAAAACTATTCATGCTGCATCAATACAATTGCCATTTACGCAAAACATGAACCTAAAACCACGATGATCTTTGTCTCCTAAACCATGGAAATGAATTACCTTTAACATTCAATGACTGTGATCATATTCGGGGGCAAATCATAAAATGTTCTGAAGTTTTCTGACGACAATTCCCCTAACCTAAAAACTCCTTGTTCTTTGTCTGTCAAAGCAGGGTATTGGATTTCCATGTGACCTTTCCTGACTGTGGCCATACTTAGGGCAAATCATAAAATAGCCTAGAGTTTTGTGTGGTGATTAGTGACCGTTAATCGATATTTATTAAGAAATCGTGAGATGCGGTCTGGTGTGATGTAGGTTCAGAAAAACATTTTCATCATCGTGCCAATGATTCGATCTTCATTGAGATCATCTTCAGGGCCTGGGATTTACAAACATAGTTTACATATAACAATTACATTTTGGATGTGGAAAAGTGAATTTATACAATGCAAAATATATTTTTTTATTTATTTATTTTATTTTTTTTGTAATATTCAATCAAAGTACTACTCACTCAAAGTGTTTGTCTTCTGTGTAATTGTGCCATTCTTGCGTGTCGGGTCGAGAGTGCCAGTGAGATTTTGCAAATGTAAACAATGTTTGTAAATTCCAGGCCCTGAAGATGATCTCAATAAAGATCGAAACGTTGGCACGATAAAGAAAATGTTTTTCTGAAACCTACATCACACCAGACCGCATCTTACGATTTCTAAATAAACTAGAGTTTTGTCTTTCCCCTACATGAGCGGTTCATATTGCATCTATGCGGAAGCTATTTATTAAGTATTTTAGTAGGTTTTGTAAATTTTTAATTGCAGTTTGCTCATTTCGATCATCATCAGAAGACTAAAATGATCTGACACGACGAAACTACAAGCTCACACCCCACATATCTCAAGAAAAATCTCAAAATCCCTTAGTTAATAAGAAAATATTGAGTTGCATTGGAAACCGAACAGAAAAGTGATCTAATAGACGTAATATTAAAATTGCTCTTTCGGAAGTCAATTAACGATAATGAACGATACGCACATGTTGTAGGAGGAGCAAGAAGGGGTTCATTGAATATCAAAATTCCGTTTATAGTGGGGTGGCACAGTCATTATTTGTAAATCAAGGGACTTCCAAGAGATGAGGGAGGGTGAGGGTTAATCAGCGAGAAAGAGTAGATAGGACGAGATGGATATGATATAAAATGGGATTTGGACCTTCAATAGAGTTGTAGGGCCCGGAGGGAGTTTGGGGTTGAACAAAGGCGAACTCACCCCCCAGCCCGCTTGGCGGACGAGTCGCTCACTTTTTCAACCCTCGCTCTCTCGCTCCTTCTCTTCCACTCATTCCCTCTATTTCTGTCCTTGTCTTTCTCTCTATCACTTTCGACTAAATCTCTACAGGTTTCTCATTGCTAACAAGCTCTGACTCACCTTCCCTTCACAATAATGAAAAATTAATTATCGTTAATTAAACAAATAATTACCTCGATAGCTAAAAGATTGTCAACGGTACGTTTCGTATTGTTTTAGGTTTTTTACTAATTTCTGCTTAAAAAATCATGAATATTCTACGAGTATATTCATATCTTCTATATTTATAATCTATCTTGTTAATTTAACCTATCGTGTGGTCTGCAGAGTGATGAACCTGTAATTTGATCATTGTCGATCATTTTGGTCCGCCTGTCGTCGTTTGGTCTGTCAGACCCGTTTCAGCAATTCGCCCCTTTTGACTACTCCCTAGTTATAACGTTGATGCAACTGAATATGGCAAAAAGCGTCGGGGATTCAAAGCATGAGGTAGATCACGACAAACATTCCATCCGGATGGGACTAGCTGCCTCTAATATTTAACCTTTCCAAACGAGGTTAACATTTACGTATTCAACCCCTTATAAAACATGCCTAATCCAAGGTTGGTGGGATAGACTACTAGTAATAACACTGAGGATCGGCCCCATAAAACTAGTATATATACAAACTGGACATGGTGTTTGTAAGCTGTCAAGTAAACACATTCACGCAGTGTATCTACAATAAAAAGTCAGGAAGCCACCGTGGATTTAATATTATTTGGTGCCTTACCAGCAAGCTAAGGTTAATTAACCTAACTGAATCTACAGGTCTGTGGGTAGGCCCGACACACACCCTTAACCATTAAAGTGCTTTGGAGTTGTAACTTACTTGATACCGTCGCTGACTCGCTTACACCCGCGCAATCATCCGCGCTAATAAATACGGTCCGTAATAAAGCTACTTATGAAAAAAGGTGTATATATGCGATCATAAACTTATATTAACTTCAGGTATTCAAATAATTTATCTCTTCTACCACGCTTATGATTAAGTACGTTTCTCTCTTGGGTGAATATTGAACTTTTTTCTTCTTTATTATTTAACTTTATTCTTCCAGTAGTTCACATTCAGATAGTATATGTTTTGTGTGCCTCTTTCTCCACATAGTGGGCACCCCTAGATCTTTTTCGAATAAAACCAGAAACACAGTTACCCGATGCTACGCCATGCGACGCTACCCGATGCTCTGCTACTGTAACACTGTCCATATTTTCGTCGGGTCGCATCGAGTACAGCCGAAGACAAAAGAACCGGACACTCATATTTTTATTCAAACTACATGTATTATTGTCGTTACATTAATTACAACATACTTATTTTCATATAAACCAAATTAACTGTGATTAAAAATTAATTCGTTTTTATTTAAAAAATTAATTTTAATGGTTTGGTAGAAAATTAATCAAAACAGCGGAATACGATTTTTTGATATAACGAATTTAACGAACAATTTATTGTACTCGCTTCGGCGGTACATATACTAAAATTGGAACAATTTATTACACGGTTTTGCTAATAAAATTTAATTAACAATTTATTTCATAGTTTTGCTCGTAAAATTACACCATTTTGTAATGTCGGGTAGCATCAGAACAGGACACTCATATTTTTTGTAGTTTATTTCAAACTAAGTACATGTAATTTTGTCGTTATATTAATTAAAACATGTTATTTTAATGAAAACCAAATTAAACGAGATCAAAAATGCATAAGTTTTTATAAAAATTGTTTAATTTAATTAGATGGTTAGGAGTAACTTTATTTAAAACAATTAAGTTTAACAAACAATTTATTAGATGTGTGCTCATAAAATTTAACTAACAATTTATTACAAGGTTTTGCTCAAAATAGTGCATTAAGAACAAAAGATGCGTTGCGATTGTGATAGTGATTATTGTGACAAACGCTGTGGACTGTACGCGACGTGTACTTGCGTCAGATAGATGTGCACACCCCACCAAAACGTGGCAAGGCGTCGGGTAGCGTCGCATGGCGTAGCATCGGAAAAGTGTGTTCCTGGCTTAAGGAGCTCATGCCTCTGAATGTTTGAAAACACAATTTTACTTATGACAGTATGTTCTATACAGAATGGATATTAGCAATAAAATGTGGACTAGAAACAAAACTAAAATAATAAATAATATAAAAGGAATAAAATAAAGGAGAAATTTACCTTGTAAGTCATGAATAAGGGCAATTTTTTCAAAATAAATTTGTACTATTAAAAAACTGTTTCCGCATTATTAAGTAACACATTTTAGAAATAAACTGTAATGCAAATTACAATTAACTTCTTTCAATAGTAAATTCCTGTCATATTGAGAACTTATATAATTATAAACTGTTCGGGAGCTTATTTTATTGAGGCTGTTACCATGGCATGATGTTAACCTAAAAACTGTTTGCCTCTAAAACCTTTGGCACTGGATTTACCTTTTTCTTTCAAGACCGAGACTAAATAGGACTAAAATCGTAAAATGGTCTAGTGTATCCTCTCTTCTCTATGACATGTTCTTATTGGATCTCTCTATTTACACAAAGCATGACCCAATCACAACCTAAAAACTGTCTGATTGTTCCCTGTAAAGCCATGGTATTGAATTTACATTTGACCTTCTCAGACTAAGGCCATGTTCGTAATTTGTTTGATCGTTTCAGCAGACATGATCAAAAACAACCACTAGAGGTTCATTCCCATATTTGAAAAGAAGGGAACTGTGGAAAATATAGCTAAATCATTTGCAAAGATTGAATTGAAAGTACGCATATTAAAATCACAATCATTCATCCGACTAAAAAGGATGTTCTTTTAAATAAATAATTTTCTATCAATCATAAGCAATGAAGATATAGAGCTTTGAAATCACTTGGAGTTAAGACAAAACCGTTTTTTCTCTTACACTAACAACATTCTAAGTTTGTAACGTGAAAAGTTTGTTCTACTAAATATTTAACTTATTATTAAAGTTCTATAACATTTTTTTACGTAATGTAATAACAATGAAGAAAATCTTGTCAGAATTAAAAAAAGAATATCGATTATGTAAATACCCCAGGAAAAACGTTAAATAAGTCCACTATTTTTTGATTCAACGAATCTCTTGGTCTTCAAAATAATTTAAAGACTTGTAGGTGGATCAATCGTCAAAAAAAGGCTACGAATGATCACTCATTTATTTGCTTGAATTTCTATCATTGAATCTCTCTTATCAAGTCCACAAGCGTACATGACGTCCTTCAAATACAACCAGCTTCGTTACTGATAAACCAGTACCTAAAGACCATATTCTCAGTGCTACTCCACTCTTTTATATTATCCGTTTTGCCAAAGGTAGCAGCGTAAGACGACGGTGGTTTTAAAGGCGCAAAGGAGAGCAGTGCGAAAGGAAAATTCCGCCCTCTGGGGGTGGGGCTTATCGACCCCCAACATGGCCGACCTCGGATACACTTGCACCCCCTGGGCCACCTACTCGTCATATATTTATACATAGTACATATATACAATACGAGAAGGATACATACTACTACTCAAAGGATTTCTTTACTCCTTTTGTATTTTAACGTGAACGGAGTAAACATGAGCCGTTAAGTCCTTAACAAAACGATTGTTGTCGAAGAAACGGTACTCGTTAAAGAGGCTGTTCTATTTTGTTGAATACTCCTGCTCAACATTTACAGTATCACCTGGTATCATGAGATCTGAACACATTGAGATGGGTCTTTTTTTTTTTTAATTTTTAAACTCTGAGAACAGTTGATTTTAATTGATTGGAGTATTTTTTGGATATGTAGGGTTCCAATTACTAATTAATTCATTATGATTGTAGCTGTATTATTCGTAGATTTTTATATCTGTTAAGCTTGTGGATCGTTAGAAATATTTCAAACTCTTTATGAATGAGATATATTCATCTAAAATTTCACCAAGGAGCTGTGTTTTTCTTTCATTCAAAGTCCCTTTACCCCACAATTTTTATATACAATTGTAATAATAAGGTTAATATTTAATCACATTAAGATATTGTGGAATAAAAGAAAACGAATCAAGCGAAAGGGAATTCACGACAGGAATAAAGTTGGACTATGTACAATAATAACGACCTTGCAAATAGTAGCTTTAATTTTTTAAAAATTCTACTCCCAGAAGGAGAATTAAAGAACCTTGCATAAATTTTATGCAGACATCATAATTTGTATCCCAATTACAATGTATAGCTCATTATATTTCAAAAAAAGATCAGAGAAAAGGCAAATTTGAAAGAAGGAAGAACGCACAATTCCTTCATCAAGACTTTGAAATTCCTTCTAATGATTTAAAATGTTAACAAATATAAACATCTACTTTCAATTATGAGCTATGAGTAATGATTTCATAAAAAATCTCATGAATATGGGAATGGATAACTCACTCAGCCAAGCATGTCATGATAGAGGTCTCAAATCATATATTTCTTGAGTGGTCCTAACTGAAAAAAGGTCTCTAGGACACATAAAAACCTACAAGGGATACTGAAGTACACCAGATACGTATTCTGATTCTCAATGATAAACGGCATGTAAATCTTCTTTGTACTTCTTAAAGTGCAAACAATGTAATAACCTCTTCCTTTCCAATGTTCTATACATATTTATTTTATTTAGCTTTTCGCTGCTATAATGTATATTTATTTATACATCTTGCTTTCTGATGTTGGTGTGCCTGTAATTCACAGTGATTATAAATTGGTTGATTTTTTTTAGAGTTAGGGTAAGAAAAAAATATTCAGTATTGTAACAAATAAAATCGATAGATAAGACAAGATGCTTTCCTAACAAAAGTTTTTAAAAAATTTGAATAATCAATCACTTCTTTGTTGGATTCTCAGTAAAGCTTCTTTCTAACGTTCCGGTCGTTTGATTTTTGAAGTTGTACCATTTTTAAGTTTCAAATTTGATTTATCTTGATCCACTCTATTCCACAGACGTACAATGCAGACCTTTTTTCAAATTTGTTTGAGTGATAGTTTTAAGTGATACAGATTTGTCTAGAATCTTAGTATTGTTGGAAAATGGAAGAAGTCAGGTATGTGGACAGGGTGGTTTCCCACAACAATTTACTGAAGGGTCTTCCAGTCTTCCATAGCTACCAAGATACTGGACATTATTCAAGAAGGCGACATTTTAACACTGTTGAGATCAATCAACGACATCAACAAGTTAGAAATGTTGATGTTAGTTTACGCAGTAAGGAGAAGACTTTCAGAAGCTGACAATGTGCGAGAAAGCCTACCACTGGTCCAGCATTTCTGACAAGGCACAGAACATCTCGGTTAAGTTTTGGAAGAGCAACATCAATTGGTCTGAGCAAGATTGGACTAAAATCTTGTTTTGGGATGAATCAAGATCAACATCATTCTGTTTGAGGTTTTCTAACGGCCGAGAGAGGTTTTGTAGGCCAATATTTTCTCGTGGTCCGCTTGACCAAGCACTAAAGCTCTCCGTAGCCATTTCATTTGTCGCCGAGAGTCAAATAGATTACACGACATTTGAAAAATGGCAAAAAGGAGGGAAAATTGAAAAGGTGGGGTTGAGATGGGAAGTTAGTGTCCGAGTGGATCGAGGTCACGATAGCTCAAGTGGTCGAGCAGCCGCGTATCTAGCCGAAGGTCGTAGGTTCGAATCCCGCTCGTGACAGTGACTTTTTTATCTCAACTAAAAACCTTAACTAATTGAAAGATATTCTTGAATATGTTAAAATAAATAAATTTATATAGGTACATATATACACAAGGCTTTCTACGTTATCTATGAGACCATAACATTTTATAAAGCTATTAGTTTATCTACTCGCAGACTAACCAACACTAACCAATCGCTAATTTTGTTTCCGAAAATTTATGAGCAGCCAGAAACTAAGTTGAGCCGCTGCGCAACATTCTGACTATCAATTCCATGTTAAAAGCAAATATTATTTAGAAAACTAGCAAAATTTGTGGTTTAATATCCACTCATAGTCTATGTTTGACCATTTGGCAAGTTTGAAGTATCAAGTTACACAAAAATGACAATTAATCAATAAATCATAACAATATGAACGAAATACTGTCATTTGGTATTCACTTTTGTGAAAGTTAACAATTTAATAGATATAATTAACTGGACGTATTATTTTATGAGTTGTTAATTTATCATACAAAAATAGCTTCTCGTCAAATTAAAATTAAGGTGCATTAGCAGCTCAATATGGTTCTTATTTTCACACATAATGATTTTTCCATGTTTTGGGATGAATCTAACCTAATAATTTTAAGGTTTTTATTTGATTTTTTTTTTCTTTACAAATAAATAGTTCTTTTTAAATTGTACAACTTATAAGTCGATAGTTTATATGCAGGGAGTATGAAAGATCCATATCTCACTTTTGTACTTGTAATTATTTATAAATAAATTATTCTTATTCTTAACCGGCCTGGATTTTTAACGATTTACCCTAATTAAGTTCAAGTTGAATTGTAATAACAAAAATTAATAAAAGAGGAACGTCAAGTGCGAGGAAGATTTTTCATGAGATCCCCTGTACAATGATTTCTTTCCACTTGACCTTTAAGATTTCAAAAAGTAATTACTAAGTTCAACGAATGCTAACATTCGTGATTTATTTACGAAAAGTCTAATACAGTTTTATTTTTAGCTACAGAATTCATTTTTGTTTCGCCCCATTGAAAGAGAACTATGCTTTATTCTGCTGTCAATAAAAACGACATTGATATATGATATATTGTATGAACATTTCTAAAACAATCCAGAAAAATCCTCACTCTTGCGTCAGAGTTATAAGTAAACAGGCTTCAACACAAACATATAACTGAACAACGCAAAATAGGGAACACGTGACATACCAATACAAGGAGCAAAGTAAGATAAAAATGATCCTTAATAGATAAACCTTATTTTTAAAAAAATCACACGAATACTTTTACAAAGTAGTTTGTAACAGGAGATACCGATTAATTAAAAATATATATACAAATTTGAAATAAGCTTGCCTACTATACAACCTATATACAGGGTAAAAAAAAGGGTTTAATATTTTTTAGTCTAGTTTCAAATTTTTAACTTTATAGGAACTCCGAATCCTAATAGGATTTTTGACGAGACACTGACGAAACTCTTGAGATAGGCATAATTGGCATCAACCAACCTAGTACTTCTACAAAGAGACAGAAAGGGCCCCAAAAGGCACCCGAGAGCACCTAATAACGAACTGTGGTGCCACTCCCAGTGCACCAAAGTGCTTTGGGACGTACAATAGTAATCTCATAATAATGAGATTCTTTGATGAATTGGGACTCGCAGGTATACTAAGTACAGAACAGAGGATCATCTCTCATTCTCCCATTCCGTTTCTTTTGGGTGTTTAGAAATTTTTTGTGGTGACTTTTAATAATACTAAAATATGGTTCTCCATTTTTTTGATGAATCACTGTCGATTTTGCCTTCTTCATTCTAGTTTGAGTGAAAGAAAGTTCTGTAATAAATCTATTGGTTTACGTCAAGGCTTTTCTTGTTGTACCCATAACCAGAAAAATGCGCCAATTATACTTAGAACAAATCATTTAAAGAAAAAGACATACTGTCCGAACGATAGCATCCTAGGTGTGGTTTTCTCAAAAAATGTGTATTCAAGTTTCATTTACTTTTTAAATGAGCAAAGTCATCATCACTACTGACCACTAAGAAATTATCAACATTATCAGACCTTACAGAATGCCGAAGGGTGTAGGATCCATGTAACATGTACCAAAGATATTCGTTTAAACAAAGGGTTGTGTCTAGGTAACCTCTTCTTATGTCAAGTTAATAAAGATTTCTCCGTAGTTTCCGGCAAACACACACAACAAAAGAAAATGACGAGATGTTAAACAACTGACAAAACAACGATCATTGGCAGGCAAAAACGATCGGAAACGATCAAACTACTGATTCATCTCTAGTAGGTTTACCAAACATTCACTTTGAAATGATTCTTAACGGCCCAAAAAATCAGAATCTCCATGTAGCTATAATTTAAGTTCTGTTCTGCAAAAAATTCTATACATTTCACGACAGACCTCAAAATAAATGAAATGTGATTTAAACTCCTTCTTCCAACATGCAGGCTCGATGTTGTTCCTCAAATTACCATTTATTCCAGGCTATAGTTCATGCAATCGCTTTCTGCATAGTCAATACATTCCAGACAGTAGAAAAATGTGTGGTGTTTAGTGAGCGTTAGTTAATGATTATTTGGAGATCGTGAGATGCGGTCTGATGTGACGTAGGTTTAGCAAAACATTTTCTTTGTCGTGCCAACGTTTCGATCTTTATTGAGATCATCTTCAGGGCTCCAAGTGTGTTTCTGTGTTGGTGTGTCATCATTGTGTGTCGTTGGCACTCTCAACACGAATACAAGAATGACGCATCTACACGTACAGAAACCTATTAACTACTGTGTAAGGTTAACGGTCAATTATTAAGCGTTAGTGATAAAAAGATTAAAACCCCTTCGGGGAAAAAGCACTTTCAGGTAGTCACCCCTTGTGATTATAATTATAGTCTGGATGATGACCATCGTAACATGACTGCTACACAGATGGATGACTTATCAAAGGAAGAGGGAGTGGTGCAGGAATCTACATACCAAAATTAGGAATCAGCATCTCCTCCCCTCTTGGCAATAACACCTCCGTTTTTCAGGCGGAAATCTGGGCCATCAATGTGTGTTGTAGAAACTTATGGAAAATAAAATTAAGGGAAAAGATATTAAAATATTTTCTGACAGTCAGGCTAGTCTTAGGGCATTACAAGTACATTTGTCAACGTCACGATTGGTGGAGGAAACTATAGATCTTATCAATAGGATCTCTTTCAGGTTTGAGAATAAGGTGACTCTTATTTGGATACCAGCACATAAAGGACACCATGGCAATGAAAAGGCGGATGGCCTAGCCAAAGAAGGTTCTAATACTGCGTTTGTCGGGCCACAACCGGTATTACCTCACTCTATAAGCACAGCGAAAGAGAGTATTTATTAATTGCTGGGGCATGAAACAATTCCTTAAAGAATGTAATCTGTCCCCCGGACATAGGCAATCGAAAGAGTTTGTGAAGGAAATCAAACCAAAAGAATCGAAATGGCTATTCTCTAACCCAAGGAGGGGAATTAGGAGGCTGATAGGTATCCTGACAAGCCACTGCCCACTAAGAAGACACCTCCTCGTAATGGGTATCCTACCAGATCCCTTTTGCCGCTTCTGCGAAATAAAAGAAGAAACGGCAAGGCACTACCTCGCAGAGTGTGATAGGTCTGCTAGGTCTAGATATGAAATCTTTGAAGGAGAGGACATCACCAAATCACTCCCCGAGATAAAATGGTCCAAAATCTTGGGGTTTGAACAAGTCCAAGAGGTTTATGCAGGACACATGAGCCGACCAAGTCCCGGACCTTTTAGGGATGGGGTACGAGTCTACCCAGGCATTTAACACCTTGGGTCTTGGTCGCCCACCCTGCATAATATGTATATATACATACAGAAAACAAACACTTTGAGCCCTGAAGATGATCACAATAAAGATCGAAACGTTCGCACGATAAAGAAAATGTTTTTCTAAACCTACGTCACACCAGACCGCATCTCACGATCTCCAAATAAACTATAGAAAAAGTTAAAGTGGAAGGTAGAAGAAGATGGTATTCTGCTGTTTGAAAGCAATTGCTAATATCTAGCATTTTCAACAAGAATTGATATTTAACGGTCTATTAAAACGCATAGACTTCGTTACATATAAGTAATGTAAGAAATATCTCCTCATTAGGAGTCACAAAATTATTAAAAGACGCAAAGGGGATTTTTTTAAATTGATGGATCAGTATATTACTTAGCGATTTCCTTAGGGAAAAGATATCAACCAAGTTCGGGAGAAAAATTTTTCCTCGTCGACCTGATCTTAATCCTGACCGTCCGAGCGTTCGGGCATGCATTGTTCGACCAAGGGGCATAATAAACTCATCAAAATGTATGAGGAAACTACATAACTGGGTAGTCAGAGCTTCAACAAAAGAGTGGTCGGAAGCTTTTCGGAGCAACATTCAACAATGGGCCTCCCTAACTGACAACTTGCCCTCTTCTTTAACGAAAACACTCCGGTTTATTTAACAATCGGACTTGATGACTCCAAAGAGCCTTTCTAACCGAATATCTGGTACGCCTTTTAACGATGTTCGTCTGGGGACAGTGATTTTTGTCGATTTAAAAAATCGGGTTATTAAAAATCAATTATGGACTTGTAGATTTCGTAACTAAAACACATCAAACCTGTACATAAAAATTAATTTAATCGAGTCGATGGTACTGGCAAACTTCAGTGCTTGTCCTGGTCGAGTATTCGTTCTTTTGTATATGTGCTTACATATTTCCTGAAATTGTATTTTGCTTTTCTTATTGTTACTAAACTGTTTTTAAACCACATCATACTGAAAAATAATACACATAATGAATAATAAAATACTCAAGTTAATTATACATATTTGCTTTCGAGAGATTTTGTTTTGAATGAAAGTTAATTGCATTGATGCCCACTATTGTACTTTTTCAGGCTAAAACTCTTTGATAATTTTAATGTCGCATTTTGTTGGAATACATTTCAATAATAAATATTTGTCCCGTAAAATCGGTCTTTTGTAGAGGGCGAGTCCGTGATAAACTTCAATGGTTTTACCATTGTAAATAATTCTACCAATTAGACAGGAATTTATTTCGCAACGATTTTTGAATATGCTATTAAACCGGATTCCATCGGCCGACCTTCCTGCCTAAAGTCGAGGGATTTTTTTAATATTATTTTGTGGCAGGAAAAGCTAGAATTTGTGAATTTCGTAAAAAATCTTTGGAATCCAGGAGAAATTTTATATTCTATCTACCTTTCTAACCCTGGTATCCTTCTTTGCTTTATTATCCTACTGTTAAAAACCTAAGTACATTTTCATAAATAAATCTACAATTCCCTTAGAATACAATATATGGGCTTCGTCTCAAGAAAACGATAAAAAATTGTTTGACAAAACAACATCCACAGGAAAATCTAGGTTAAAGTAATACTTTTCAACGGTAAGTAAGTATTTTGTTTGATCGTCATTAAATAAAATTGTCCTGCCGAAGATTCGAGAATTAAATAGAAACACGACATCTCCTTAAGGAAGGCAACTTGTATGCCAGGAAGCCTGTTGAACAGCAATCAGGATGGAGTATGGGCTTAAACGTAGTCTGAAGTGGATCCAGAATGCAAGGTGTGGCTACTCCATAGATCTATCTTTGCCTGGACCACCTACTCGTTTATTTCATCTTCGACACATTCTGGTCGATAGTTCGCCTTCCTGCTTCGACCGGGTCGGCCATATCGATGACAGAAAAGAGAACAATGCTTGAATTTTCCTGTAACAACGTTTGTAAAAGTACAATTTTTACTAAAATTTCCACAAAGCCTAGACACTAAATCGGTAAAGAATTTTCGCAATTAATGAAAATTTGATTATTTAATTCGTGATATTGATAGGTTTTATCATATTGACCTTTCGAGATGAAGCAGTTCGTATTGTAGAGATATTTACGCAAACTATGGTTTGGTGGAGTGTTAAAGTCGAGAGGTTTGGGGACGCAAGTAAATACATAATAGCACACTCAAACCTAGAAGAACTGGGTTTTCTAACCAAAGCACCAGTGTGCTGCTATAAGTGCTGCTTGGGTTTATTTACTTTCTGTTAAATGCTTATAACTGAAGCATTCATAAAAGAATCATAACAGGAATAAACTAGTTAGATTGAGAATCAAGCAGAAAGATCAAACAGGTCCTAGGAGGATAAAATTTAACTATTTGAATTAATTAAGGTTTTTAGTTGAGATAAAAAAGTCAGTGTCACGAGCGGGATTCGAACCCACGACGTTCGGCTAGATACGCCGCTACTCTACCAGTTGAGCTATCGTGACTTCGATCCACTCGGACACTAACTTCCCATCTCAACCCCACCGTTGTTAGTGTCCGAGTGGATCGAGGTCACGATAGTTCAAGTGGTAGAGCAGCGGCGTATCTAGCCGAAGATCGTTGGTTCGAATCCCGCTCGCGACACTGACATTTTTATCTCAACTAAAAACCTTAATTAATTTAAAGATATTAATTGGTCAAGCGGACCACGAAAACTAATGAATTTAATGTTAATGAAGTATGTCTTCACTAAAGTTCTCCGTGGCCATTTCATTTGTCGCCGAAGAATCAAATAGATTACACGACATTAGAAAAATGGCAAAAAGGAGGGAAAATTCAAAAGGTGGGGTAGAGTTGGGAAGTTGGTGTCCGTGTGGATAGAAGTCACGATAGCTCAAGTGGTAGAGTAGCGGCGTATCTAGCCGAATCCTGGGTTCGAATCTCGCTCGTGACACTGACTTTTTTATCTCAACTAAAAACCTTAATTAATTGAAAGGTATTAATTGGTCAAGCGGACCACGAAAACTATTGAATTTAACTATTTGTGATATTTCGTGTTGAACTCTGCAGGTGATGAATCTTAATCTTTCTGTCAGCCTATGCCATACTGTGATTCCGTATGGGTTCAAATACGGTTCAGCCAACAACTGAGATGGCAATTTAACAAATCGGCAAAGACTGGCTAGAACATTGCACAACGAATCGTGCGAAGCGTACACGGGAAAGAAAACAAAATCTAGTTTTTTTTAGTGTGTTCCCACGATGCTTGAATATATCCAACGTGCAATTCAGAGGTGAATTGCATCACATCGTCATTATCTTCCAATCGCCTTATTTAAAAATTCTGCTTACACACTTGAGAAACAAGCGTCGAAGCATTTAATTTTCGTTGTGTAATAATTATATTTATTAATGAATTTAACAAAGAAATATAGGGATGGTTCTTATGTGAGTAACTTTTTTTAAACTTTTTAAAAAGGACTCACTCCATCATTCATAATTCCTAAGAAATATAATATGCAATATTAGAGGATAAATGCGATTTGTGTAACAGGTATGACTTCAAACAAAACCAAATCAAATAGTTTGAGTGTTCATTTTGAGATCTGAGGGGTGAAGAACCTAAAGTTCGGTTTGTTTTCTATCATCCTTGCGCTTCTATTCTAGCTGTTGTGGTCAGACGCATTTCGACAGTTCGTCGTTATCAGTAGTGGATTTGTGTTGATGCCTCTTCCACTGATCAACTATTAAAGACGGTGAAAGGCGACAAACCAAAAAGAGAGGATAGGTAGACGAGGACGATCAGAAAGTACCTAAATAGAAGTTCTTCACTGCATAAACTAAGATTAGTTAGATTGAAAATCAAGAAGAAATATCATGTGGTCGCAGTACAATAAAATTTTATTTTGTCAAACGATTACCATCCAGATATTTTGCCCAACATATGCAACCTGCCTTTTTATTTATACTTTAAAAAAACAATTAAATGTTAATGTCAACGATAAAAAAATTAATAAATTATAATTATTATTTAGAGATCGTGAGTTGCGGTCTGGTGTGCTCTTCTAATCCACATCACACCAGACCGCATCTCACGATCTCTAAATAATCATCTCACTAAACACCACAAAAAATGAATAAAAATTTCAAAATCGTCTTATTTACATCAAAATGGCCCACATTTACCAGGTTACAACGGTTTCGTGAATACGTTACAAGGCTAAAATTATCACATGAGAAAGAGTGATGTACTCTTTTGAAAACAGTTTCGCCGGAAAAGTGGCTCCAGGATCTATTTCTATTTGAAATGTATGATAGTTCCTTAGTCCGCTTATAACCCTAACCAGCGATTAAAGATTGTCAAATGCGAGATACCAAATAGACAGGATAGAAAGATGAGAACGATAAGAAAAGAACTTATCAAATAAGTTCACAGGAAAGAGAAGTGTGTGGGATAGAAATGGAACAATATGCTTCAGGTTGGCGGGAAATCAACCTTACAATAAATTAAGGTTTTTAGTTGAGATAAAAAAGTCAATGGCACAAGCGGGATTCGAACCCACGATCTTCGGCTAGATACGCAGCTGCTCTACCACTTGAGCTATCGTGACCTCGATCCACTCGGACACCAACTTCCCATCTCAATCCTACCTTTTGAATTTTCCCTCCTTTTTCCCACTCGTGCCATTGACTTTTTTATCTCAACTAAAAACCTTAATTGTAATATATTAATTTGTCAAGCGGACCACGAAATTAGTGAATCTTACAATAAAAGTAAACATATTCCTACTTGCAGTAATTACAATACTGAATCTAGAAAGAACGTGACAAAAACAGAGACTTTCTTGACGATTGTAAAACATCAAGGAGAGAAATAGAAAAAAAAAGTGGGAATTTAATTAATATGCGCAATTAAAAATATTATATGTTTTTGTGACAATCCTTAAAGTTAGCCATAGATAAATAGTACAAATAGTAGTAACTTTAATCTTTCCTTGTGGTCTGTAAGGTGATGGACCTGTAATTTAGTCGTTATTGATTTTTTGGTCCGCCTATATTCGTTTGGTCTGTCAGGCGCGTTTCGGCTTTTCGCCATCTTCAGTTGTGGATTTTCAATTTAACGGAATCTCTTATCAAACCGGGGCAATTTTTCTTTCTCCGATTTCGCCGTCGCATGTAAACATTCATGACAACTCGGGATTTTAACTAAATTAATTGCGAAGCTGAATTACTTTCTTTCAGCCTATGTCAACAACGCGGGATACCAACAACAACCCTAGCACTAAAGAAAAAACCAAGAAGAAAAGAGTCGGAAAATACCGAAATGCGTTTCACCGACCAGAACAGCGAGGATAAGTAGACTGAAATGATGAGAAACGACCAAACTACAGCAACTTTTGTTCAGAGAGAAAGACATAGAGAGAGATAGTGATAGAAAGATAGATAGATAGAGATAGATAGATAGATAGAGATTTTATCAGGATCTTTTATCAGGGATGTGGTCAAAGAAAATATGTGTAATTTTAAATCTTCGCCTAGCTTTTGGAACTTTATTGTACCTTTTTCAGGGTTCTACCCTCATATTTTTTTTGACATCTCTGATAACAACCAAGAGAACCAAGTAAGTTGAATGAAAAATGAACAAATTCCAAAATTGCGTCACTCTGCCAATCTTCAGGACTTCGTTATTAGCTACATATACTTCGGTTGATATTTACCGCATTGTATTTCCTAGGGTTGTCCTATTCTTTTAGCTGACCAAATTTATTTGAACCGGCCAAACTACAGGTTTGTAACGCGGAATTATCTGTCGCTATAAATAATTAAACTTCTTAAGAACAGCCCATTCTTTAAGAATGACGAGTTGCCAGAAGACAGTGGTCGATTACCCGTCGCGGCGTTGCAGAGACATTTTGAAGTGGTATAATTATATCAAATGCGATCAGGAAGTATGCAAGTAGTCCGTCTGCTCGAGTGAAAGCATCCTACTTTCTAGGCTGGCAAAGGTCGTGAGAGGCCCGATTCCAATTCAAAACACGAATAACAACCTCTCCAGTCTATTTACCATATAACGGGTCGAATTTTGACAGCACTTTTACTCCTTGAACACGATTACAACGACCACACGATTGATAAAATTAGACAATTATTTGGTATAAGAAATAATGGAATGAATGAATAATAGTATTTATTTACATGGAATACAACAAACTCAAAATATGTTACGGCACGGACAACAGTCAGTCAGCCGGAGTTGATGTGAGCAAACACAGAATAATAACAATAATAATAATACATGAAATAATTAAATTAAATTAATCTATGAACATACTATAAAATACTGCGATTAAATTAAACAAAATTAAAAAAATGAATAAATCAAAAACAATAAAAATAAAGCAATACTAGAGAAGAAAATCGAAGAAATAGTAATAATAAAAGCTAACAAAATAAAGAGATATTGTAAAACACTAATAATTAAAGTGTTGGACTAGCTCGAATCTGTAAGTCCAAGCATGGAAAGCAAATCTGATGAGAGGACGACACAGACGGCCATCATTTAACATTGCTATGAGTGCGGGTCTGGTCAGCCTCGCCAGGCCAACGTGCAGGTCGCGAATCTCTGCCAGAATCGAACATTCGGCGACAAAATGAAATGTATTTTCCACCACTCTGGAATTACACAGAGGGCACAATTCAACTACTTTTTCCATCCATGGAATTTAAGAATAGCAACTCGCACCTCAATTTAAATAGCCAGCGGAGCTCTCTAAGCAATAGACCACACGATCGGTCCGCAATCAGGCTGCATATGCCAGCACAATGATCAAGTTCCGGCGATAATGTAAAACGCTTTTTTCTGAAGCTCCTCATGGTGTGAAGATTTCATTTTACTCAATAAGGTGGCCAACTGGTCACTCCATAATGACATGCCTTCCACAGTCAATTCACAATCATATCTCTGAGCCAGATCAATCCAATTCCTAAACCAGAAAGTTTTGGCTTTTATTATTTCCAAGGCAGAGATTCTTGGCAATCTATGAGGAGGTAACCTCAACATCCTTAGGCAGTAATCAAAGTGTAACTTCAAGGTGAACACTTCAAGTAGAACGACAATAAGAAATAATGGTTAAATATTGTTTGTTTGGCTGTAATTTTACTACATTGTTTTGCTAATTATTTCATGTTAACCAAGAAATGCAAATAATCTCGATCAAACGCTTTAAAAGACATTTATTTGTCAGAAAAACCATTTTATTTATCAAGACATAATATCTCTTCAGTCGTTATTTTCAACGCGAGAACTCCAGAGTTTAATTTTAAAAGAGATTATAAGATAAAATACCTCGAGTAAGACGGCCTGTCTCGAGTGGAAATAAAGGCTAATCAGCATCCAAACATTATTTGGCAATGAAGCATGATGACTTTTTTTACATGATCAAGGAGACCTATCGGAAAACGACATTGTCCAAAATAAACAAATTAAAAGGAAAACTGGCAAAATTCGAATCATTAGGTCAAGGGCACACTTTAAAATCTAAAGGTGATTTGCAATTAGTTTCTAAATAATAAAAATATTCAAACAAATTACACAAAACAAAACATGTTTGGCAGAGAAAGAGGTTGACAAAAAGAAATTTTGTCAAATTAGATAAATAAAATTTTAGAATTGATGGATGATTCCTGTTAAATTAAATGACAACTTGCACAAGAAAACATTTAAATTCTTTGTCTTCAGGAATTATTGTGATGATAAGTTATTTTAACGAAATAGTTACAGCACTTAAAAGTACTGGGGTCGACTTAAAAAAACTACATAAATGAATGGGCAGAATTAATACTGAAAACTCTTCTGACAGACAAACTTAGAAAATATCACAACGTAATAATCTCAAAAATATTTTTTTTAGACAGAAAAAGTAAAAATGAAAATTGGTCATATATCCATATAAAATAAGCTAGTCAGAACTTTGGAGATGCCTATTGATGCCATGACTACTACATTCGGTTTTGAGAAAAAATTTCTAATCAAAATACCTTGTTGAGCAGACTGGGAAAAATAGATCCTAGTTAATGCCAATCGTATCCGGTTTACAGACGGCTCCAAAACCGAATATGGATCAGGCTTATTTTATTTCATTTCTTTCCTTATTCATATAATCCTTGGACGATATGCCACCATTTTTCAAGAGGAAACTGTGGCTATTGAACACTGTGCCAGTGAGATAAAAAGGCTGGGGATTATCAATAGAAGAATAGCCATCTACTCGGTCAGCCAGGCGGACATTGGGAAAAATAACAAAATTACCCTTGTCTGGGTGCCAAGGCATACAGGGCAGAGGGGCAACGAAGAGGCCAACAAATTGGCCAAGGAAAGTTCAATGAGGACACCTATTGGCTCTGAACCCTTTTGTGCCTTACCAAGCCAAAAACGCGCATCCATTAGACAATGGATTAATAATAAGACCTCCGCTCAAAGAAAACGTAGCCCCGGGCAGAGGGATGTGAAAAAATTTATCAAAGGACCATCGCAGAAACTAACAGCCGAACTACTAAATCTAGAACGTGCTAGGACTAGAATAACAGTTGGATTGCTAACTGGACACTGCAGACTCCGGAGGCATATTTACTCGGAGTGGCAGAAACAAGACTGTGCAGATATTGCGAAACACGTCCTGTGTTGGTGCGAGGACCTATGTAGGCTGAGATTCCTAATCCTGGGAAAGGAAAAGTCAGGCCTGAAGGATACATACGAGAGCCTTGAAAAAGCTTTGGAGTGTAATAGAAAGCCTCAAGCTTAACGAGGAGCTCTAGATTAAAAAATTGAGATGCACAATAGATCAATACTGGTCGCGGTGCACAGGTCGTAAAGAGGCCGGCTCCTATATAATCTAATGTAACCTAATCAATCTGTATAAAATATTGAAAAACACTAATAGCTTATAATATCCGCTGTGTTGTGTAATTCTTTGAAAGTGTCTCGTTAAATCAATAAAACATGTTCCTTTGAAATCCCGTCGCCGCGGGATTAGAAACCTTTCTCTCTCACAAAGAATTTTGTGTAAACGATTGGTCTGAAAAGGAAGCGATGCAGCGAATGGGATGAAAAAGGGGATGAGGACTTTCTAGCTAATTGCCTATCCGCACTCTCCACTCTCAAAGCAAAACAGTACCGGAATTACTCGCCGACAGGAGAAAGTGCCTTCTCTTCTTGAATTGTAACCAAAAAAAGACCCCTGCTTAAGTAACCCATCTTGAGCCTTCAATTAACGAATTAAATTGACCTTTGTTTTATCGCTAATCGTGTTACATTTACTTGGACAGATTAACGTCACTATATAATACTTGCGATATTTGAAAATCACAAAAATAAAGATTTCATTGCGAAATAAAAATTTACCATAATTTCTTTAATTTTTTGTTAGGAATCATCTGGCTGTAACAGATTTAACATAACTCTCTCATCCAGCTGGGAAATGACACTAACTTTTTCATTTTCAATGAGAATCCCATATTTTTAGTGTGTAATTCGATTCTAGAGCTTATTTTATGCCACTTTTACTGAAAGGAAAATTTAATAGGATCGACTATTTTTAAGTTTTGCCTTTTTTTTTCCTTTTGCAAGCATAAAATATGTTTTCATTTATTTTAATCGAGTTATCGTTTTATCTTCCGTTTTATTTTAGCTTTCTTATCTAATTGTAAATATGTATTTAAAAATATCAATGTTTCGATGTTCTGTTAGCCCTAATTAATTTTCGAACGTCAATAACCTATCTTATTGTGATTTTTTATTTTACTTTCTCGAAGTAAATCCTATTCTTATTTGGGTTCAATCGCACAATAATGTATACCTGAGTTCATTTTATGTTCTGCTTTCCAACAAAAATGTAAGCACGCGCCGAGAAGAGAGATATGCTTGTTGCTTTTGTTGATGCTGGGCAGTTTTTTGTTTTTTTCAAAAATTAATATAAGCTAAGCGTAAAAGATCCTTACCCTATTCTGAGAAGATCCCTGTCCTAAATTAACTTGCTAATGCTAATCGTTTTCAAAATAAACGGGGAGGGCCATCTTGTTACAAAAAGCATACTCCCTCACGCGTCTTCCGTCGGGCATAATTCTGAAATGATCGATCCTATCAAAATTTTCCTTTCAGTAAAAGTGGTATAAAATAAAATCTAGAATCGATTTCTACCGTAAAAATATGGGATTCTCATTTAAAATAAAAACGTTAGTGTCATTTTCCAGCTAGATGTGAAAGTTGTGTTAAATATGTTTCCGCCAGACGATTCCTAGCCAAAATTAACTTGGGGTTTGCATAAGACCATTTTTTCCTTAAGTTAATCATTTCCAAATTAAATTGGTGGACTATAGAAGTTTATACACCGTGTATAGAGAGACGAATATGGTATGAATTTGACAGGTTTAATTTACCTTCGGAATCCGTCATTGGGGCAAACAACTAATAATCCAGTTCTTCACATGTCAAAACAACCTTGTTTTTAAAAAGGATTGAACTCCACACTCACTCCATCATTCATATTTCTATTTCAAAACTACTGTTTTTGAATAATTGTAAGTAGTAACACGTTGCTTACCTATTGGAATATATATACTGCGATTAAACTTTTTATGAATTAAATGAATTATTAATACTAAATTTTATCAGCTTCTATTAAATATATAAATAATTAATTATACACAATTTTTTTTCGAAATGAAAAATTTGTGTCACAGGCTGGATTCGAACCCACGACTTTCGGCTCAATACGCCGCTGCTCTACCACTTGAGCTACCGTGACTTCGATCGCCCGTGCCACAAACTTCTCATTTCGACTACCCGATTTTATTCTAATTATAAGCAAATCGCGGCTTCATATAGAAACACTTTTTATTAACGACTATACTAGATTAGTATCTAGTATAATCGTTAATGAAAAGTGCTTATAATTAGAATAAAATCGGGTAGTCGAAATGAGAAGTTTGTGGCATGGGCGATCGAAGTCACGGTAGCTCAAGTGGTAGAGCAGCGGCGTATTGAGCCGAAAGTCGTGGTTCGAATCCCGCCTGTGACACAAATTTTTCATTTCGAAAAAAAAATGTGTATAATTAATTGAGTAAATGATTTATTGTTGAGATTTTTGAATTGTGCAATAAGTTAATGACTAAGTGGGACTATCGGTTCTGACATTTTCCCAGCTGATCTTCGATGCACATTTCAACCAGATTTCCCAGGCTATAGTCGGTCCTTTCGGTAATTAGTTTGATATATGGTATAATAAATTTGACATGACAGTGCTCATTAGTTTAAAATGGATTGTTTTCAAACTAGAGTCAAAAATAGGGGATTTCAACTTTAGCAAAACATCCTTTAGATTTTTTGATTATATTGTTAATATATATCAAAACAATCAATTATATAGCTTAAAAATTAATTTTGGTATACTATTTATCATTTTGTTTTTTGTCAGTGTGGTTATGTAAAGGTTGAAATGTGGATGTTTTAAACATTAAAGCTTGTCAATTTGGGTGTCATACTTGTTCATTTATTAAAATCGATTGTTTTTAAACACGATGTCAACTTTTATTTATAAGTTTTACTTTTTACAAAAGGAAGCCGGGTGAATGGGTGTGACAGGTGTATATCTGCATTGGAAAAGCTTTTAACTAAAGCTGTTGCTGATTTTATTTTGTCGCTATAGCGTTTTTCTCGTTTAATTTCCAAGAAAACAAAAATATTACGCTCTTCGCTCTAAAAACAAAATTTAAAAACAAATTACTAGGAATCAAAACGTGCAAGAATGTGCATTGTGATTTTAACCTGAGTGACAAAATTTAGATTGCTAGAATAAAAAATAAATAAATAAATTTTTATTCTAATAACTATACAGTATTTTCGTTATCTTACTTCTACGATGAGAAAAGACCAAGAACGGAAGTCGACGAGAACCAGCGGACCGTTAGCTTTATGCAATCGGATGGGATGTGGGTCAGAGACGGCCCATTCTCATTTCACTGAGTGATTTTTTTTTCTTGCTTGTTACAGTTTTTTTTTTCTCACACAAATCTGTATATCACCCATAAGTGTAATCAAAACTCATGCAATATATGAAACGCGTCGGTCATGATTTATGGTTTTTTGCATTGTGGTCACCGTTAAAAGATGAATTATCTAATAAATCTGTTCAGCAAACGTAAACATAGAATTAATAAAACTATTGTCGAACATTTACGATTTTTAATTATGGGTTAACGACAGGTAGAGTATAAAGTTATTAAAATTAGTACTTTGTAAATAGAATTCAATGTTCGCACCATTCAACTTTCATGTTTCATAACAACAACAATGTTTTTAGTTTTATTTACTCACCCACATACTCTCTCTCTCTCTCTCTCTCTCTCTCTCTCTCTCTCTCTTTCTCCCTCTCTCTCCTCGCCCTATGTTCCTCCATACCTGTCTCTTTCTTTTCTACCAAAAAATATCATAACAATACTAAAACATTACTTCATGCATTTACATCAAAACACATTTATTTGTTGTTTAATTAGATTATTTATTTATCATGAGGATATATTAAGAACTTGATATTAAAATCATGCTTCATTCCTAAGTAGAAAAAATACTCTGGTCGAGCAAAAATTGAAATAGAAAATCTTATTTTACTAGATCTTGAATCTTAATTTAAACAACGTGAAAAAGTAGTACTTTTGTTATATTAGGTTTGTAATATTTGTTATATCAAAACATCCTACCAAAATCCTACTGCAAGAGGAATCGGTCTGTACAGTGTTTAGGGCATAAAATTTGGCGGCAATGTGAAAAATTGAAGCTCTATTAGAAAATTTCTTCTCCTGAATAGTTGCATTTTTTCGTCTCCCTTTTTTCAAAACTCTTCATCACATCGAAAGGATTCTTTCTTTGGTTTTTTAGAGCAATAACAGTCAAACAATCGTAAGGAACAATGTTTTTACAAAAAAAAAATAAAGGAGCGGAGAATTAAATTTTGTTCTATAAACAAATAGTTTAGATCTTTGCAAAAATGTACAAATCACTATTTTTTTTAACTTTTCCTACCAATCCATATGATACTAAAATTGATCAAACGAGAAATGATGGTTATAATAGACCAAATATTATTTTGAGAAATTGATATAAAAAATAACAATTTTCCGACCTCTCTTTGAACAACTAAATGACTTAAATTACTTAATTATGAAAAATTTTGAGATTTAAGGCTGAAAAAAGGATGTACAGACTAATTTTAAAAACGATATGCTTATTAAAATTGCAACCGATTTAAGAATAGTTGAGTTAAAAAAGGGAAAAACCGCTATTCATCCAAAGGTGGTAACAACCCCATTAAATAAATTATATTCCATTGAACTCTTAAATCCCACCTTAATGTCTACAAAAGACAAAATAAAATACACAGAATTGGAAACTGAAACTTGCCTTTCTGAAATTCTTCGTAAGTATGCACAACATTGTCAAGCACTTATTTTGACTTTATTAAAAAACTTGTCATAAGCTGTATTTAGATTTAAAGCTAAAATTTAAAGTTAAAGTAGGACATAAAGAAAAAAATATCTAATAGTTTGCAGCGCATAAAGGCAAAGATAAAAAGTCAAAAGACAAAACTCGAATCCCCCCCCAAAAAAAAAAAAAATTGAAAGACTTTCAAGCAGATTTCCAACAAAGGTATATACATTTTTGATTATTTGTAATATTATTTTTTATTTGGATTTCCGACTTCTGATGAAATGATACTTGCTGAAAATGGAAAGAAGAATTGTAGTTATTAGGTATGAAAAATTGCGTAACAGTGGAAAATACCGATACTACGAGAACTGATGACCTCTGCTGTTGTAAAGTCTAATTGAAAAAAAAAGTTGAATTTAGAGTACGTACAGCAAGCTTATTGGGAATTTTTATAGTATTTGTTTACAATTGATTAATCATCTTACAGAAAAGGTTGCGAATGAATTTAATGTTTTGTTTTTTCACGTATGATAATTTAATAATGTCGTAATAAAAAAAGAGATATATAAAATATTACAACGACCAAAAGACGCTTTAGTAAAGTTTGTTTATTTTATAAAAAAAATTTATAGATTTTTTATAAATTTTATTTTATTTTATTTTTTAAAAAACCTATTTGGATTCGTTTTATGCTCCCTTAAACTTAATTAAATACAAATTTTGATGGCAATACAATTTTAGGCGGGATTCACCCGGTAGAATTTTTTTTTCCGATGTCCGGTCTTTCACTTAGAAATTCATGTCTAATCTGGATTCTATTCAAATACAACAATATTACAACCGGTAGAAATCTGAAAATATCTTCTTTCAATCCATGTCAACAGCCGTTGGACAAGTGCACCTCTTTTCTTTAAGCATGTATCAATATCCTTTAATTTTTGTCATTACAAGTGAGAAAACTTAGGATGAAATCAATAAAAACTTTTCAAACTTTCATTTTAGATCTCCGGCAACACATGCTCAAAAAAGAAAAATGCAGCATTCTAATGGGTGTAATACAGTTGACATTTGATAAGATCCAATGGAGTTATGCATTTTTAAAAAGAACAACGGTCATAGGAGAGAAAAATATGCTCGCAGATAATCGAGCCCAAAAATGTCTATTTTTTGTTTCCCATAAAAATTTGCTTTACGAATCAAATTGTTTTTCAAATGGATCAAGTTTTTTTCGAAAATCACAAAAATAAATAGTTTAAAACGATTGCACCGATTCACAGGAAACTTTACAAGATTTAAGATAGCTATACTCTAATCGTAATGGCAGAAACATTTCTTCCCTTAAAAAAATAAGAACAGGAGTTTTAAAATAAAACGTTTGAGGAATTTTTGGATAATTAGGTCCTTATTTTTCTCACATATAACAACTTAAAAAATAAAGGTAGTGGTACCGGCTCAAAGAATAGAATTGTAGCTTTCCATGGTTGTAATATCGTGGATATTGGAAAGAATTAATAATTTTGAAGAGGAACAATAGACATTGGAGAAAATAAAACATGCCCCTAGTTAATCGAGCTCAAAAATGTTCTTTTTCGTTTCCATAAAAAATCTTATTTAAGGGCTTTATAGGGTGTTTAAAACAAATGAATTTTTTTTTTCAAAATCAATTTTTTATCCAACTTTACTAGAAGCATAAAAGGTTTTTGTAACTTTTCATAACAAGAAAACAAATCTGACTGATATACAATATAAACAACAAAGGCAGAAAAAATTTTAAAAATATTATTTCAATTAGTTAAAATATTTTTGCTTGGCTTTTAAAGCCTATTGGCAAGAGCTCTTTAACACGAGTCTAATATTTTTCATCCTAGTAACACGACAAGATTTACATTGAAATCGGTGATCCCACGTTTGTAGGCTCCCTTTGTAAAATAAACATTTTGTGGCTATATAAATTGTAAGACGTATATGAAAAACCAGAATACGACTTTCATTGACCTCGCGTTTATTGACCTGCCCTGGTATATCTAATTCAAACGAGTTTACTTTCACGGCGAACCTACAGCCAAGTTCGATCGGTTTACTTTTGAAAAAGGATGTGCACACCTTGTTTCAACCATTGTCTTGGATCTCTAGCTGTGGCCCCGAAACAAGGCGATTTCATAAACTATCTGACATGACGACATGACAAAAGGACGGAGAAGAAATGAATTCGTTCCGTTATACAGAGGATCGCCCTTTCGACCTCAGCCGGTTTCTTGCTGTGAAAGTAGCACCTACCGCTTTCTCCGGCACGGTTTTTTAAAGGACGGATTATTGATCAACAATCGTGTCTAAATCCTGAACTCTGTTTCCTATAGGGAATTACACAGTAATTACCGATTACGACATACAGGAAGTTGACGTTTTTATTATTTAAAAAAAAAAAAACTTTTTAGACGGACTTATATAAATTAAGTATCCGTTCGGTAATATTTAACCTCCGGCGTGAAAGCGGAAAGAAAGGAAAAAGTACGGTTCACTGGTTCATTCTCAAACTATGCAAAATGGTGAATTTTAATTAATGAAATGAATAGAGTGAATTGACACTGAAATCAGACGCATCATTTTACTAGTTAGTTCGATCTTAGAATCACAATAAAATATTTTATGCAAAAGAAAATGAATGTTTCATCAAAACGAGTTAATAGTTCACTTAAATACCCGAGCCTATTGATTACAGGCTGTCAACGATTTACAATAAACAAAACATGATCAGTAATGACAACACTAGCGGAAATCCAGCACAATTAGTATATGGCAAATATTATTTATCCCTTGGAAACCGGAAAATGGGAAAATGTTCCTATCTTCTTTTTCTTTCTTTCACCCTCAAGCCCCTGTCAATTCTACTATTTTGACTATTTTTATGTTTATACTTCCCTATTTTACTATCTTTGCCACATATATATAATAGTAATTCTCCTTTAAAACACCTAAATTTAACAACTTTGAGTTTTTTCTATGTGGATAAAGAAAATGGTAACATGTTCAAAATTTTTATTTACTCTCATTTCTTGCCCATAGTTTTTAACAATTACAAATTTTCTTTAACACACATAAATGTAAAATATGTCACTTTTTATTCTTTGTTAAGAATAGGAAAATGAGAAAATATTTTAAATTTTTTAAATAATTTAAATTTTCCTGTTCTCTCACGCTCTTGCTCATGCCAGTCTACAAATTTGCCCATTTGTTTTCTCTTTTCTACTTTTCTGCTTTCTATTTAAACGGAGAAATATTTTTTTTCACTTGTATTAGATTAATTTGCAAAGAAAGAACTAAAAAGAGTTATTTGTATGATTTTTACTTACTAAATTTTATTTTCTACTGAATGTTTCGTCTAGGGTTTACAATCTTAAACGTATGGTTTTTGATAGGTTATCGTTAATTTTTCCAAGAATAAAGGGAAATACTTTGAACGAAAAAATCATTGAAAAACATTTTCCAACTAGATTATTCCCAAAGGTAAAAAGATTTAAAAATATTATACTTAAAATATATGAGAGATAAATAAGTAAAATATTTATAATATATTCAAATAATTAATTTCACCGTTGTCTTACCATTTAGCAATTCGAAATCTTCTTAAAACACTAAATATATCCCTTTTTTATTCTATGGAGATAAATAAAAATGCGAATAAGTATTAAATTTTCATTTTCTCCCAAAATCCTCCTCGTGTATTTGTGTAATTTTTTTATTTTAATACTTTCAATTTGAATGTAGGATGTTTGATTGTATCTGAATAACTTGTAAACATAGAATTTTAAATAGTTATTTCTAAAATTTTTACCTACTGGTGAAATTTCTGTTCTTTTTTCGAAAAGTTTCGTTTATATTACGCATAGTTTTTGATAGGATATCGTTCAATTTTCCAAATAAAAAAAGAAATGTCTCGTTAAAAAGGATCATCTAAAAAGATTTTCCGTTTAGATTATTCACAGAGACTAAATAAATTAGAATTATTTTCTTTAAAAACAAAAAGGATTTCTATTTTTAGCATTTATATATCTCCAAATATACGGATAACACGCATTTATGGAGTGTCTTACCATTTAACAAATTTTCTTTAAAACGCTCAAATGTAAAATATGCCATTTTTATGTCACGTGGATGAAGGACAATGAGAAAAATGTCAAAATTTTCCTTTTATTTCAAATTCTTGGCCATGTCGTTCAACACATTTGAAATTAATGTTTTCATCTTTACACTAACGGAACCTATTTTATTGAGAGTTTCGTCTCGGTTCTACAATCTTAGACTATCGTTTTGGATTTATCAAATATAAAAAATCTCGTTTAGATTATACTCAGAGACATATTTTAAAAATATTATTTTTAAATTGTTTTAAATATATACAATATCTTCAAATTTATAGGATAAACTAGTTTATTTAATTTCCTATTGTTTAACGATTACAAATTTTCTGAAAATACTTAAATTTAAAAATATATCATTCTTTTATTCTGTGTTAATGAGGGAAATTGAGAAAATTTTAGATGTTTCACATTAATGCCCATTCTCCAAATTTGACCGTTAGATTTTCACTTTTTTCTTTAATATGTTTTATTTGATCGTTAGAAGGTTGGTTTTTTAATCTGTATCCTACTATTTTGAAAAAGGAAAATTGCTATGAATTTAAAACGATTACATTTGAAAGGGGTTTAACTATGCAAAACATGTAAATATATACTAGTTTCTACCTATATAACATTGTAATATGAACTAATGCTTTATCACAAATTATTGAACAAGTCACTATGGACGGTTCGTTTCAGACATATACGAAGTTCAAAAATCTTTCTTCTCAAACAAGACGTAAAAGACTTTTATTAGCAATTCTACATTCCTCACAGACATGCAATACTTTGCAAGCCGGTTGGGTAGATTAGCAAGGTGAATGAGGGTAGTTTGTTTCAGACGAAACGATATGACATGCGTATCTTAAGGATCCTTACGGCCGCCGAAGAAAGAGCGACAGACAGGACGAGACAAAAATAGATAAAATTGTGAACGTCATCAATTACTGCCATTGTTATGATCTCTAATTAATTTTTTCTATATTATTTAACAGGCGTTTTCATTTGGCCCCCTTCTAAACTTTTACCAATTTGAAAAGAAATTTTATCTCTTTCTACACTACGACTTTTTCCAAGCTAGTGCACTATTCAGCATTTTAGAAGAATTTTCTAAACGACCTATACATGGACATATTTTAATTAATAAACAATATGAGATCTCCTACTTAAGCCTATGTGGTGGAGAAACTTGTTTAATCGTTTCAGATTATTTTGGTCTGCCAATCCTGGCTGTTTTGGTCCATAAGACTCGTTTCGGCTTTTCGCCAAATTTGCACAGTGGAGTTGTGTGCCCTCCTCTCCCTGCTTATACCCTTGAAACAAGATAGAAGGTGAAATGTACGGGGCGGACCGACACAGCAAGGATAAGCAGTCCAAAAATTTAAGTGTCTTCAAAGATGGGTTATGCATTCGTACCTCGACCTGTTTATAACCCTGACAGACAACTAATGACGTCAGTACGTCGAAAAACATCTAATACGCCAAAAACACTTACTGTAGAAAGACGAAAATCATCTAAAATGACCCAACTACAAATAATAAATACATAATTTATCAAATGATTATTTTTTCAGGTATTTTGCATTAAACTATTTTTTAGTATTTTTCTAAGAAATATTTAAGTGTATTGGTGTATTATAAATTAAAGCATCTATGCATGATAGATTTTTTTTTAATAAAAAAGTAAAATAATGTGTTTTAATATATATTTATATTCGAATTTTAATTACTCTTGTTGCAAAAATTCTCACAAAGTTGAAAATTTAATAAAGATTTTTAAGATCTTAATTTTAACAAGGATAAAAATAAAGATGTTTTGAGATATTTTTGATTAAACTAAAATTCAGCATTTTTAAGCAATATTTACGTGTATTGGTGTATTATAAATTAAAACTTCCGTACTTGATAATTTTTTCAAAATAATTATTAAATTTTTAATAATATAATAATTTGTTTAATGTATATTTATATTTCAATTTTAATTATTCTCATTGAAAAAAAAATGTTCACGTAGTTGAAAATTTAATAGCTTATTAAAACAAATAAGTTATGTTTACACAGTCATAGATTAGACACAGACACACATACACACACACACACACACACACACACACACACACACACACACACACAGAGAGAGAGAGAGAGAGAGAGAGAGTGAGAGAGAGAGAGAGAGAGTGAGTGAGAGAGAGAGAGAGAAATAGAAACTAAAACTAAAATATAGCCATATTTTGGTATGAAATCGAAGCAATATAATATTAAAATGAAACTTAACTAAATTACCAATAAGTTGAAATGATACATTAAAAAATAGAAAATCGATTTGTAAATCGAAAAATCCAGGTATATTTATTGTGTAATTATCTCAGGATTAGATAATCAAAAGTATTGTTTTTTTATTAAATCGAACATATTATAAGTTGACATATACTAAACTCTCATAGGATCGTGTGGAATGTGTCAAAGTGGCAGCTAGTAACGTGAAAACCATTGGAGGCAAGGGTTGAAAACCATCAGTGGGGATAAACGATAAAGAAGGGCTGATGTCGTGAATACGTAATTAGTAAGGGCGTGTCCCAAGGGCTTACCAATGGCAACGGTGGTCAGTCCTAGTAGAAGGTGGAACAGCATGTTACAGAGGGCATACACTTTTTGTAAAGGGCACACGCGGATAAGAAAACTGGGACAAATAAGACGAGGCTCGTTTGGTGCGATCAGGGCACCGGCCGCACAGCTACTGACTGCCTCCGACGCGGGTGGGTCCCTATCCGGGCCGCCATTTTCACCCCCTCTCTGGCCGCCACGGGGCTCATCATCATCAGTATCATCATCATCATCCGAGGGCTCATCATCAACACTCACCCATGAGCCTATCGCCGTATGTACCTTTTGGCTGAATAGAGAAAACATCAGACCTTAAATACATAGAAAACCGCTTTTTTTAGGGGTTCTGTAAAGAAAACATGGAAACTTACATGTATATTTTCATATTTTTAATATGCTTAAGTCAAATTCTTTATTAATCTTAAATTTTATTGGGTTGTTTTTGACCCCCATTTTGTCTATTAATAGAATAGAATACTACTATATCATTAAAATAATAGAATATATACTATACTCAGATTTTATTATTTATCATTTATTATTATAATTGCACAAAAATGCACGACTAAACCAATTTTAACAAATTTAAATTTTTTAAGACCTACTAAAACTTGCCCTTTTGCTTCGGTAGAAGTAGGATGATTATTATTTGTGTTAAAGGACATGTTACATGAAGTACACTCTCATTAAGAAACGCTAAAAAAAAAGTGTGTAGTGAGATATATATATATANATATATCTCACTACACACTTTTTTTTAAGCTTAAACTTTTGTCTATTGTGACCAACCTCTGCTGATGGTTTGCCTAGAAAATTTTATTTTTTTAATAAAGTGCAAAATTCTTTACGGGGATATGGCATCAAGGTCTTCATTGATAAAGCATGACTGTCCTAGGTTCCTTATCCTATTCCTAGCTATTGCCGAGCAATAGTTAATTCGATAGTATATTTTGTACATAGTATATATGTCTACAGACCTCACATAATTCATATTTAAACTCTTGTAATGTAATTTTTTTTATTCGGTTGCTTTCTATGAATCTTTAATCTTTTCTTTTAATTTTTAATTTACTCTTAATCTTTTCTTTTCTTTTATCACGGCGGAGGTTCTTCTTAATCATCAACCTTCAAACCATACCTCAATTTGTATTAGTGGTACTTTTTCTTCTTTCTTATCGGTGATAATACCCCATTTGTTTTAGCCAATACTGATTTGGCACCCTTTTTGCATGACCATGTCACGACTAGGTCCGTTGTTCAACAACTCTATGATTTCACTAATTTCTCTTTCAGCTTCATTTCTTCTCTTCTTTGTTTATTTTATTTGGAATCTTATAATAGACGACACACCAAATTTGAGGACACTTTTATACCGTTAATATGTTTCTAAAATAAAAAATTATCTTTGTTTTCTTGTGTACTTATAGGGATTTCGCCCGTTTGCTCTATATCTTTAGTTTATTGTATCCGACAAGCTGTGCTCATGATTTTCCTAGATTCTACTTCTTCTTATGTTATGGTATCGATGTCTACATTGATCACTAATGGCTTTCCTTGGTAATATTCATTTTTCCTAGCTACTGCAGGGCATTTGTATTTCTACCTCTGTTACCTCCATTATGATCATAAAAGAAAGATTACTGTATGTTTTGTTTTTTTAATTTAGAGCTTTTTTCTGCATTTTATAGGTTTTTTCAACAAAAATATTTATCCAAATAATGAATGCTTTTTATATTCAAAAGAGCACATTATTGTATTAAAAGAGTAGTAACAGTAACAGCCAATAACCTTATCCTCCTTGAAAGAAGAAAAGAGATAATTAAAAAGAAGTAAGGAACTAGAAAAAGTACGATAATCAACAAGGCTACAGGCATAGAGAATGCCAAACCCTCTCATCCTGGCAGCTTCACCATCCTATCCCATCCTTCACGTGACTTGCTGAGTGTGGGGTTTTAATGAACGAAGACAACCCATAATTTTATTGACACAAGTTAGGACATAATAGTAATAAAATTATTTAAGGAAAGACGCATATCATAACGTCTTAAAATAAAAATTTTCTATTTAATATATATTTTATTGCATTTCATTTAATGTAATAAGATGAAAATAAATTGTAATAAAAAAACTATATTTGTAAATTAAAAAACCTCGTCAATTTAAATAATTTATTCCACTCCAGAAGCATTTGAAAACTACATTAAAGACAAAAAGTTTCAATAAATTAGCGCCAGAATCATGTTTCATATTTTTTAAATGTTAGAAAATAATTATACTTTTAGATTGATCGGTTCCGATCAGTTTTATCTGACTCCCTCTGTTTTGCTGTCACTTGCCCATCATGATCGGCGCCATATTAAGCATTGGATTTTTGTGTCGGTGCTCACCCTTTTTTTAACCCTGACTAACAGATGAAAGCCGTGAATATCCAGTAAATGCCAATTTATGTTGGCACGAGAGTGTATTTATTTGCCACGTTCAGATTTAAATGAACCGCCATGCCCCTCCACACACTCAAACAGTGAAAGGAGTAGCGGCCAAGAAAGGGCTATTTTATTCAAGTCCCAGAACATATCCCTTTCTGGCTTGTGTGGGTAAAAGCTATTTTTTGGTAAAAAGAAAAATTTGGTGTGCACACTATTCAAGTGAGTTAATTTTTATTACTTTGACGTCAAATTAAAAAAATAATAATTGTAATTTAGTTTTAAAAGGGTATATATTTTTATAAAGAAAAATAAAAGAAATAATATTTCATTTTAAAAGTTGTGTTAATATTTTAATTGTATTTTCTAACTTGGTGGTCAAAATTTTAATAATAATAATAATTTCTTTACCTTTCTTTATGGAACTATAAAACGAGAATCAAATTCCATTTTAAAATTAAGGTTTGTAGATTTGAGATAGGTTTGTTATAGGATAAAAGGATTCTTTAAATTAAAAATAATAATTAATAAAATATATTGTCATTTTATGTAAAAATAAATTGTAATTAAAGATTCAAATTTAACAAACATTTGGTGTCGTATTTACTTTGGTTTAAATGAAATATAAAAGGTGCCTGATCGATAAATGAAATAATTGTAGTCAGGTCCGATCGTAAAAAACCTCTGGGACCTTGTTTTCGGTTTTCCGAATTCGGGGTTGGGCCCAACAAAAAGAAGAAGAGACACGCTATATCACATATTTATTTAGTGGGTTAATTTTTTGAATAGACCAATTTAGGTCACTTTGTTTCATAAAGAAGCACACATTTGTTGCAGTGATGTCCTAACTTTTGAATCATTTCAGGAAAAGAACTTTGCTTTAATTTTTGCTAGTAAAGCGGGTTTTATTTCATCGAAATGGTGCCTAGTTTTCCGTTCATTTTTTTTCTTGTTCTGTTGGTCAATTATGGACAAGCGAAAAGAAGCAAGCCGAAGGAAAAACCCATCTTTGTTCAATATTCGACTGGTGGTGCACTATATGCTTTGTTTCCACGTGAAAAAGAAACGATGGATCGGCGAGCGATTTGTTTCCGTAGGGTGGCATTTCAGGAGTACAAGTGAATCCCATTTGGAGAGAGTGTTCTTAATGATTGCATGATGTTACGTTGCTCAATCGATCCTGCTCGTCCATCACAATTTTCCCGCTGGCGAATGGTATTGTCTCTGAGAGGATAAATTATTTTTCTTAATTTTCGTAAAGTTATTTATACGTGTTTAACTTTAAATTCGGAAAAAAAATTCTTTGTTATTTAGTCGTTTACAATCGTCCTGTCGTGCATATTCTTGATGTTTTAGTCAGTCAGTAATGATGCGAAAAAAGTATTAATATTTTACTAAAATTACGATTTCACCATTCAGTTTTCCGGGCACTTTTACTCAATTGACACTTTTGTTGAAGTATCAAAAATTCTAAAGCCTTGCTCCAACAGCTATGCAACTTTATACCACCAAATCAATCATGTTGTGTTTTAATGCGACCGAGATGATACCTCGAAATAATGCTCGTGTGGTGGCCCAGAGAAAGAACGATGTTGTGTGAACTGTTGAGAGTACTCTGTTGTGTGTGGCATCTGTTGATAGCTTGCTCCATTAGTGATTATCAGTACACACTAACGTTGATAAGTCTGCTTTAAGCCCGTTGAGCTCCTGCTTAGTAGAGGGGTCCATGTTCTTTGATGTTGTTTGAATGGCGGAAGCAATATCGAAATAGCGGTGACGCCCGATAAAAACTTTAGCACTACACAGTCACCACACCTACGATTAGCAAATTCATTACATAAACCATAACCGGATAATGGAATCAAGTGTGCAAATGTATAAAAGTGTGTCTTCCATGAGGACAGCGATTCCGACTGACAGACAAACCTTTTGAGTGGTTGGAGAAAAGCCATATGATCCTAAATTCAATGTTCAAAACCATCCATTTCAACAACATGAAATAATTCGCATAAGCAGCGCAGAGTGCAACATCTAAAACGGAATTCCTCAAAAGTACTTTGATGTTCAAACATTTCGAGGTAGACATTTTTCTTCCCAGTCTTTACAACGATACCATTTATCTTTCCTCCTCTCCTTTGACTTCTTACTACACTTTGTTACCACTTTTCAGTTAGATCAATCCGGCCCACTGCTCTTATTGTGTAGGCTTATTAGGTCAGTTGTTTGTTTCGTTTCAATCCAATAACTAACCAAAAGTAGGCACTGTCGTATATTAGGAATAACAATAACCTTTTCCTCGTCTGAGTGCCAGAGCGACGAAGAGAACGGTAAATTGGCCAAGTAAAGTTCGATGAAGACACATATTAGCCCTGAACCTTTTGGCGGCATACCAAACTGCCAAAAACGTAAATTCATCAAGCATTGGATTAAAACTAAGTCGTCGGTTTAATGGGAATGTATTTCAAAATAGAAGCTTGCGAAAAATTCATTAAAATACCATCGCAGTTAACAACAGGACTGCTAAATCTAGTGCTAGGACGAGAATGGTTGGATTGCTGCCTGGAACTGCAGACTTGGGGGAATTATTTATAGACTCGGAGCATCAGAAATCAGCCTGTGCAGATATTGCCAGGGAGAGGAAGGGAAAAAACTTCCATTGGTGCGAAAATCTTGGATTTTTTGTAATTTTGGAAATTTGGATCTGGTAAACAGCTTTAAGCTTAATAAGGAGTAAATAATACAGATTGCACAATAGACCAATACTGGTCGCAGTGAGCAAGTTGTAAGGCTTCGGCTCGTATTATTGTTTAAGCTTTAACGAAAACTACCAAACAGTACAAGTATCGAATAAAAAAAGGTGAAATAGTGATGGCATATCGCAATATTTGACCTTATTTCTACGATGATCTTACCGATGAAGGATCTTATCATTTCATATATTCGAAGTTTTTGTAGTTAAGTCTGCTAGTGTTCCCTAATGATCTGCTAAACATTTTTACCAAATACTTCTTGCTGTTCTAGTGCCAAGAATATAGCCTGTTACCACTTTTTTAACGAATTTACGTTTAAAATTGCAATCTTGTTGATTGTCTCGAGAAGATTTGTCGCGGTTATAGCAAGGGGTGAGAAACTCCTTGGCTGAAGGGGAGAGAGCCGGCGAAAAACTACCCCGTCTGGGGGAGAAATCAATCTGTATAATGACGAGTAGGAAAAAGGGCCCATATCTCTAACGAAACCAACCCCCTGGTGGATTAGGACGAAACGCACGGGATCCAACGCAACGGCCGAGGATTACGCAGTAACGCAACAGGTCCGCTTCCTCCACGCCGTCATAATAATCACGAGCGATAAGGAGCCACGTCATTAATAACCATCTAATGCGAAGCACACCCCACTGCCCGGACGACAAAGCAACTGGTAACAACGGGAAATTGAATCGAGCCAGTCGACACCCCTCTTTCATAAATTCCTGATAAGCCTCCGACACAATGATGAACGGACTTTCTGATTGACTTCGTAGCTGAAGCTCCTTTTAACAACTATAATGAACATACAATGCGCAATCCATCGTTACGATAATGAACCATCAAAGAATGTAAAATTAACTTCAAAGGATGTTTTAAATTCATCAAAAATGTAAGATATTAATTTGACAAATCTTAAAAAGAAAACTTTTTTCAATCTGATGGTTGACAGTCACGGCTGTTTGATGAAAATCTATTTTAAAATATAACACCGATTTAAAGTAAACGACAGAGATAGCTTCAGATTATATCTTGATACTGCCACTATTAGACCGTAGAAATGTAGGAAAATAACACAAAGCAAAAATTAAAACCCGCTTGAATTGTAAAGGTTAAGCACCAGGAAAATTGAAATGTGATCCAACAAGCTTACGTAGTACAATTCTGAAAGAGCACTTATCTGTAACTGTGTAGGGCCAAGGTTTGTGCCGTAGTGAAGAGGGGCCATAAGATTCAGGGGGAGTCAAGCTTTAGTGAACCAAACTATACTGGGCGGCCGAGCAATCTGAGTTGTCCAAAAGACCAGGAGTCACCCTGACGGACCCAGGAAGTGACTCGCAGACCAACATCCGCCATCAATTTCATTATACGAACTAGAGTTGGTACTTTACTACGGCATTCAGGTGAGGGAAATCTGAACAAATATCAATATTTTTGCTTTCTATTTCTAGCCTTTTTATCTCAATCGCTAAATTTTCCAAGATAAATTGGTATTTTAATCCCGTATGCTTTTTATAAATGCCGGCTTCAGTGCCCACTGTGGTCTGGAACCGGTCATGTACAAAACAGAGATTGGTAGACTTTTCTCCCGTTCTGCACTTTTTGGTATTATAATTCAGTATTTCTTTGCACAGTTATTCTTAGGAATCATGGCGTCTGCAGACACACTCAGTAATCCATGGCTAAAAGGAGCCTGTCCTTACGTACTATATGCTATCGTTCTTGCTTCTCCCTGGCAGATGTATATATATGGTACGTTTGATGATATCTCCAGTTTCCATGCTGCTCCAGCGGTTCTCATAGCTCTCGTGATACTCTTTTTTATACCACTTAAGGGATTTTCGACTCCTTACTGAAAAGTTATTTCCTGCTACACCCGAAGTCCCTAATCCCGTAGTTAATCATTCATCTGACGACTCTTGTACCAAACCAGAGAGTCATTTTTGGGTTTAAATAGCTTTTTCCACGTCAAGATTTCTTATGATTTACAATTCCAGACTTACAATGGCTCAATAACAATTAGGATTCCATTAAAAGAAGAGATACGGTATAGTAAACTTATTAACTGTAGAATTCAAATACAGAGTCCTGCTAATCCGCAAGACTGCTTTATCTAAAAGCGTTTCGGCAAAGTGGAAATATGTTAGTTCGCAAAAGATTCGTTTTTGCATTTTCCACGTATAAATTATACATAGTACTAATTGTAAATTATTTTATCACACTCCAAAAACTACAGCCTGTATAGTTGGTGGTTTTTCTGTCAAAACAAACCATGGCAGAAAGCCAAAACGCATCAAACAAACCACAAACGTGTATTGGTGGGCAGACCAAGTTACACTTTCAGCCTTCTGCAGCCTATTTGAGGTTCAAATTTCATTCTTAAAAAAATCTTTGGATGTTAAACATATTGAAGTTTGAAAATTGAGAAGGAATCAGACGAAATAACGACTGTGAATGTTTTCCAGAGATGACCTTTCCTATCTTTCGAATACTTATGCCCTCTTCTTGAGGTTTGTGGGGTGATGAACATGATTGGTCGTTCCCCATCTGGTCCGCTTATTCTCGCTGTTTTGTTCGGACAATGTAGCTTTCTTCTTGGCTATCGCCAGAGATCGGCGTCGTAAGTCATCCGAAGATTTGTTCGAGATGTCCAAATGTATTCGTCCTGTAATTTTGACTGGAACACTGTCAACAAACGTTGCGGATTGTGCGAACCGATCAACGACATAGGTACCTATAAAATATGAAGGGTTGGACCGGCCGACAATGGACTGAGCTCCTCTTCCGACGGCGGATTTATCACCCGGGGGTGGCGTTATTGAGGCGGGGGCGGAGGCCGCCTTCCGGCTCGTTTACATCGGCTCGATTCCCATTTTTACAGCAGATGGATCAACGGACACAGTATGCAACTGATCGTCGTCCTGGCGGAAAAAATTCCGACGTTTCACATTTTAAAAATGTATTTTTATATTTAATGGATGAAATATTTTTCATAGGTTCGATAAATTACCAATTTTCGTATCTACGGCTTACAATTTCTCTACACTCCTCTGAATAAGTTCAAATTGTCTCATATCAGTTTTTTCAGGAAGAATGGCGTATTGCACCAAAATAATTCAATTTCGGTCCCGAATGCCCTCGATTTTCTCCCCTCTAAGTAAATAATTTATGGGATAACTGTTAAGCGCCTCGCTTTAAGGAGAAGATTCGGGATAGGCTTGACGTAATAGTCTAAAAGCCCAATCTACTGTAATTAACAACATTAAATATTAAGTTTCGCGCTTAGGCTTCTGAGAGCTGTCGACGACCACGATCATTCACCCTTCATGAGCAAACGACAACCCTCTGATTTGCGTGATTACATTAAAAAAAATCACATCATCAACAATTATTCTTCTGATTAATGAATAACTGGAGAATCTAAACTTACGCTAGTGATGGATGTCTATTTGTTGGTCCATAAACAAGAAATAATAACAATTTTAATAAATTATCCTAAATCTAAGGTCTTGTTTGAGATTAAAAAAAAAAAATGTCACGTGCGGGATTCGAACCCACGACTTTTGGCTAGCACGGCTTAATTTTAACTATTTAATTTAATGTAACTTGCGATGACCGTTGAATATAATTGTGGTGTTCGTATCGGTCAATTTAAGATTATATTTTGTTGCATCCTCTGCATTTCTACTGGGAGGAAACTTCTTACAAATTAATAAGCATATAACTAGTATTGACTGAATAAAGTGTATAATGGTATGTATGTATGAATAAACATATATTAATGATATCTATTGAATTCTTAGGGGGTGTCGGTGGCCGCAACGGTTTAGGCGTTGACACGGCGCTCATCACTGTAAGGTAAAGGTCCCGGGTTCGAATCCAGCGGCTCTGCATTCGAACTCAACAAAATGGGATTTTTTCAAAAACACCGGCACCCCGAGGGTTGATATAACCTCTGCTGTTGCGAACCCTAGTAAAAAAATGAAAAAATAAATCTATTGAATTGATGCCTAGTTGAATTTGGTCCAGTATTATTTTCAAATAAATAGATTTCTAAGTAAATAAATAAAAATGTGTAATTGAGCTTAGAACGTTCGTTAGGTATAAAAGCTTATGTTAGCAGAATTTATTATTCTCACAGATCATTATGAGAAGTCTAACAATAATAGTAACCACTATGCCAAAGCTGGTGATCCGCAAGGCAACATCCTTGGTCCCTTCCCCACACTTCTGTTAACTATACAGTGCCGAACATTTCTATCAATCACGATACAGTACTCCTCACACATGTAGACGATTCCAGCATCTTTTGAAAACCTCCAATACCATATATCCTGTATAGAAGAATGGTTCAAGAAATTGGAAAATTAGCATCAACCAAACCTAATCCCAGAAAATAACCTTCACCATTCGTCGTATCACCTCTCCTCCAATCTAACAAAACTTTGTTCTTTTAAACTTGAAAGAAAAGAATGGAACAGACAATATACTTAAAAGCCTATTTGGCCGCAGATCAAAACTCTCACTATAAAACAAATGCCTCATCTACACATCATTTCTACAACAAATCTAGGTGTATGGATTTGACTATGGGGTTCAACAAAGTGATCACTTTGAATAGAGTTACTTCAGTCCAAAATTCTATGAACCATTGCCCAAGCTACTTCATATCCAACCTTACACACACACACACACACACCTCCAACTCTCATTTGACCTGGATACCACAAGAAGCCGATACAGATGGTTCCATAAAACCCTAGACCCTCGTCCTAACGCTCTAGCCCAACGCTTTCCATCCCAAACTCTTCCCAACAATCCTTTAACATGCACAATAGCCAGCCTCACAATTTTCTTCCTAGTGAGAAAAGTGAATAGTGTTGTGATATTAGTAGATTAGTAATTGATGAATTAACTTATCCACTTATAAACTAATCATATTAATTTAATCATTTCATTTAGAGTAGGGTTGAAAAAATAAATAGTTAATTCTGAACATAATTTTTGAACCCTTTATTTTTATGGTTTGCGATCATAATTTGCACATCCAATTATTCTAACTTTTAAATGAAAATTTAGTGTTTGGACATTTAGGAGAGTATTCGATAAAGGTATTAACAAATTTTCTTTTATGACAATGTATAATAAGGCATACAAACATGCATTAAATTTTGTTTGTTTATTAATTTTTGTTTATGAATTGAATAAATTTGAAAAAGGAAAAACAAACAGTTATAACTACTGACCACTGCCTTGTAGATTACACGTTAAACAAATATAATAAAGTAGAATGTACTACTTAAGTTATTCAAATACTAATAGGTTTATTTCCCATTAGTTTTTTCAAGACTATCTTCCTTCTGGTACATGAACGTGTCCTCTGAGAGTCGATTTCTCTTCTTGTTGATAGCACGATAGCGGCCAGAGTTGGACCGGTAGAATATCTTCTCATTGAACTGCTCCCTCCTGGCAAGCTTCTCTACAGTCTTGTGCCCAAAAAAGTGGTTAAACATCTCTGAAATGTTGTCACTCATCTCGCAGGCACATGCAAAAAAATAATATGCAGAAAACTGAGGTATCTTATCTCTTCAGAGAAAACATAATCTAACTGATAAGAATTGAACTTGTCATTTGAAACGGATGAGAGATACCTTTACAAATATTTGCACTGCACCTACTTGAACTTGTAAAATCTTAACAACACAAAACTCCAACGAATTTATCCTTTTTTGTCAAAAGTTTACAAATATGTGTGTGTTTTTTCCAAATAAGTATTAAAACTTACTTTAGATGTAAAAGTTGCTGTTCCAAATTATTCTTGCATTTTTGTTTACTAAACCAGTAACTATAAGGAAAAGATACGTAAGATTTCATCGGCTCTGGTCTTATAATGAACATATTTGTGGCTATATATTTTATTATCATTTCTACTATTGACAATAATGTTCTCTGTTCTATGATTATTTTATTGGCTAAAGTTGTGCAACAGCATTAATGCATGTGCATTCTATAATGCACATAAGGCTATATATAATAATTTTTTTGATGAGGGTATTTCGACTAAGAGGTTATATGAATCCTCCTGAGAACCATGGAAATGAAAATGATTTAAAAACATTGAATTAAAAAAATTAATAAAATATAATTGGTTACATGTGTACATATTCAATATAAGGTATAGACGTTGGAATTGTGCAATAAAAATTTTATTCAATTTGTTTTCTCTATATTCAGAAGAAATAAGTAATTGGTCTATAGTATATCTAAGTAAATCTCGTGTTAAAGTGTATCCGTATCATCAGTAAATCCAGAAAACAGATCTTTGATATCAATTTAAGCAAACCATTAAACTTTTGAAAAACAAAAGTGGTCTGAGGAATGTTCCTCGAGGAATTCAAAAGAACATAATTTTTTCTCTTTTTTTTTTTAATTTATTTAAAAGAGTATTTCAACCCATCGGGGTGTTGCTGTTTAAAAAAAATATGTAATTTTGTCGGGTTTGAATCCTGGAGGGATGCTGGATTTAAACCAGGGATCTTTACCTTACAGTGATGAGCTCTGGGACAAGACTAAACTGTTGTGACCACTGACGCCCCTTAATAAAATAGCACTATAATTGTGATAATTTAGTCTCTTTTTTTAAATTTCATCTATTGGCTCTCATTTGTACTGTGTATAAGCCAAAACGGATCTAACCACAGAACATAACAGCTTAATATAGAGGCTAGGAAAAGCTCATTTAGGCTCCAAAAACAATTAAATTGGATAGGAACTAAACAATCCGGGTGTACAACTATAATTAACAAAATCAGACACTCATTCATAGAAAATTAAATGGGGACTGACTATATGATGCCGCAAACATTCTTCACATCCTATAAAGTCTCAATGGACTATAAAGGAGAGGAAGAACACAGGACAGTATCAGATACAATGATATGGTATACAGATGGCTCCAAAACAAACAAAGGAACCGGATCGAGCATTTTCTGTACAAGCCCAAAACATGAGCAATCAAACTCATAAGGGAAGTACACTGCGGTCTTTCAAGCAGAAATACATGCCATCAATGTTTGTGCCCTGGAAAATCTTAAAAGAGGTTACACTGGCAAAAAAATCCTCATAAGATCTGATAGCCAAGCAGCCATTAAAACATCAGCATGTAAAAGAATTACATCAAAATTAGTCAGTGAATGCATCCAAAAATCTCCAAAACCTGGGGAAACACAACAATCTGATGATATCTTGGGTGCCAGGGCACAGAGGAATTTTGGGTAATGAAAAAGCAGACAGACTGGCCAGAGGACGACAAAACCAAAGGAGAAGTGGATAAACTCTAGCGGTGCTAGACATAGTAAACTTATGATGAAACAACCCACACCAAGGCTGGCTAAATCACTGCTTCAAGTGGAGAGGGCTAAATTTGGAGGAGTGATAGGACTACTAACCAGTCACTGGCATCTGAGAAAATATCTACACAAAATGGGCATATACATGGAGGAGGAGGAGGAAACAGCCACCCATATCATATTTGAATGCGAAGCAACAGCTCAATGGAGATTCAACCTAACATACAAAAAAAAAACTTAGGGAATGAAATTATAGCAGCGACAGTCAATGACCTGATACTTTTAAGGAAAAGGATAGAGTCTATTGCACAGAATTAAGGAACTAGAAAGGTACAATAAGCCAGAATGCTGCAGTGCATGGAGAGTACAAACCCCGCTTCCTAGTATCCTTATCACCATACCACAACAGCTACCATACAATAGGTTACTGATTGAAGCACATGACTTGGTAACCATAAAGGGAAAATTTTATGACACTTGTCGAACAGTTGCCAAAACATCCTAAATATTGTAGAAATATTGCATGATACAAGGTATTTAAATATCAACATTAAGAAAACATCTCTCACCAGCAGGCTTCTAACAGTGCCCACAATAAATGATGTGAGATGTATAAAATATAACAATAGATATATAATGGAAATATAAACATTGTAGCTTTTGTTTCTTTAGTTTTAAATTTTGGATGGTGGTTGACAGACAAGTTGGTCGGGTGGTTTGCCTGTTATCACCTACCTTATCTTATGCAAAGAAAGTAAGGAGCTAGATTTAACCCATGACCTAAGGTTCAAATGATGAAGTCATATAGGCAAAATACCACACCAAGGCACTACTAAGCATTGGCCAGATGCCATGTATCTAAAACTAGGGGATAAACTAAAAGATGGCATATTGGTTATAAGTAAGACCTTAGTCAGTTATGCAGCTTTAGTATTATGAACAAAAACACTGGATAAGAAGGCCATACAAACTGCAAATTTTACTAGTCTAGTGAACAAAAATGTCCTTATGAATTTCTTCCCCTTTAACCCCATTATTACTTTACTACCATTGTTTCTTACACTACCCCTTTATTAATTTGGTAAATGATACTAATTTGTTGTTGATGTACAATGAAGTGAAATAGAATTATAAAAATTGTAGCTTTTGCTTTTCTAGTTTTAAATTTTGGAGGGCGGTTGACATGTGAGTTAGTTGGTTGGTTTGTCAGTTGTCAAGGTCAAGGAAAGGTATATCCACAGTATTGATAAGTTATCTTCTTAGTTCAGTTTGAAATGTCATTTGCTCCAATTTGAAGTTCTGTTGCTGTTAGTAAGATAATTTTAAAGAAAAACAATGTCACAGAGGGCTAAAGTCATCGATCTGTACAAAACTGTAAGCTAAATAACCACTAGAGCTATTTGACAATGTTCAACTTGTTCTGTATCACTTACAGCTGCTTCACCTTGGAAAGGACTGGCCCCAGGGATCGGACTTCTTTAAGTCCAGGCTGAAGAAAGCCTTCATGAAGAACCGAGACGTATCGGACCCAGAGAAGGTCGAGGCGCTCATCAAGCACGGAGAGTTTGTAAAGAAAGAAATTGAGACGCTCTACATGCTTAAGAAGTACAGGACGATGAAAAGGCGTTACAGCAATAGTGATGTTTAGTCTACTTAGGGTAGTCAGGAAAAGTCAACATACACATGATGATTGTCATGAAACCGATTTCCTAACCATGCAAGAAATGAGCAAAAGTAAATTTCAACTGTCAGTATATTGAAACATTTAGCATTCCATGTGATAACAGTACTATTAAAGACAACGTTACAGAATGTTGAACAGACATAAGGTACTAATTAATTTTTACTAGAGGGTGCAATTACATTCAACAATAAAAAAATAACGCTTCGACAAATCAAACCAGCGAGGATATACAGATCGAAAATGACCAGTAATGACCAAATTTGAGTTTTTAAGTTGCTTACATTTCGTGGCTTTGTAGTATGCTCAGCCGACTGAATTGTGGTTTGCTCTGGGTTAAAACTTAAAATTGAGTTACATTGAGTAAAGCCATCTTTGTACCTAGGTGAATTTTATATTCTTTCTTAATTTTCCTTTCCTTCTTATGCCATCTGTCTCATACAAAGTTTAATTGTTAGTGATATCCAGTTTAAAAAACGCTAAATGACTCAAAAAAGCATATCTTGAAGGGTTTTCTGGGTAGAAACTTTTAACCTTCACCCCTATAATTTTGTTGTTTGTTATACTTACTTTAAGTAAACTTTGTTTCAATTTAAACCAGAATTAATTCAATATTAACAGTAAGGAAATACTTGTGATAACTAGTGCGTTTTGTTATCATAGATAGAAAAAAGTTTGCCAATGTTTAATGATTTGTCTTCTTTTCATATTATCTATGAAGTTTTCACAGGAGGAAAGTTTGTAAAGCTAAATACCATAGCTTAATATAACAATATTATTTTTTTAATTAGAATTTGTGTAAAATAAATTTAATATTGAAATATTTTTATAGATGTATGTGGACTTTTTTACTTGTTGTACATCCATTTCCATTGTGATAAATATAACTTAATTTTATCTATGTATTAATAAATTATTTTCAAAGAATTTGAATTTTTTATCTATTTCCTACTTTTCCAATTATTCGCTATAATATTAATTTATCTATCTAGGTATAAATGAGGCTGTCACAAGGCCTTCCACACCTTGCCCTGAGTAGATCTATTGTCCTTATATATTTTTATAACTAAAATAACTAGTAACTACAACTTTTTCATAGCTAGTGGCGCCTTCATGGAGTGTCTTGCTTGCAACTTTTCTTCTCTAGTTGCAAGAATCTGCACCTATAGAGACCCTCACATGTAATGTACATGGTTTTGTCTTGTTTCAAACAAAGTTGGTTGAGTATAAGTTTAGAATAGTAATTTTTATGATGTCTTTAAAATCTATGATAAATCAACTGACAAGTTCTATTTTTATTTTTCTATTAAAATAATATGGGAGTGAGAATTAGGATGTCAAACAGGAAATAGATATCCAACTATTGCTCATATTTGATATGTACATAGTGTTTTTAACGTTGCAATACTTTTTTCCCTTATTTCTTGTATTTCTACTAAAAAAGCCAAGTTTTTTCATGGCTTTATTGGATATATACTGTTAGAGAAGTTAAGAGAAGAGTCAAGCAAAAGGGACAGGAATTGCATGTATTAGTAGCAGATAAAACGTTAATCAATTGTTCAAAATTTATATTGAATAAATCAGACTCAGAAAATAATTGATTGCCTTGTTTATCCTGGAGATAGGTAGATTTTGTACATACATTGTTCTAGGAAAGCGCTTCCCAAACTTTTTAGCCAGTGGACCCCTTTCACAGAATAAAATCTAGGACAAACCCCTCGCCTTCAAGTATTTAAAATTAGCTACCTATAATACATGTAGTAAATTAAAGTTTTATAAATTAGCCAGTAATTCTTAATTAAGTGATGGAGAGAGTATCACTATGAAAACAAACATTAGATTTATAACTTTAATACTTAACTTTATTTAAAAATTGAATCCAAAAATCTAATTGGACAGAACAGAATCAATAGGTTTCTATAGGAACTTTGAACTTGAGCCCAATTCAAAAGTAATAATTTGAATATTAATAATTAATGAATTAATGGGAAGAATGAGGTTTTTTTAGTGTGCACAATTTGGATATGTTTGGTTTAATATTTGATATCAGGAGACGGATGTCGGGTTCAGCATTTAGGCAGCGTTGGTGTTTAGTTTTGGTGGAATAGATAGAAAATATGGATTTGTGTATGTTTGTGGCAAATAGAAGAAGAATAAGTTTTGCTTTTTAACAAGCGGTTAAAACCATCCCTAAGCTTTTCAGTTGAAGTAAAAAATGGAGTAAACATCGGACTTGAAAGTAGATTTCAAGGTGGAGTCTGAATTAATGTCTATCAATCATTCATATTAACTTTAAAGTAGTATGGTTGGCTTTGTCGAAACTGAAAGCGGTTCTACTACTCATTCATTGACTTGCAGCAGTGCACCTCGAGTTGTAGGGAAATCATGTGCCAGGCCATTCACAAGCTCCAGTTTGTTTCCACGTAAAACTGGATTTTTTTTAAATTTTTTATTTATTTTAAAGTTGAGAATTTTGTCATTAGCATTAAATGTGATACTCTTCCCATGCAAAGAATGACTCATCTCAATCATTTTAACGAAACTATCTGATAAATACAACAATATACATTGCCATTTCTTATCATTGAAAACTTTAGCAAATTTGACATTGTGGTCCATGAACAGAGATAAGATTTCAGAATGAAATTCCTGTAATCGTGAAAGTGCTTTCCTACAAGACAGCCACCTCCCTTCTGTGTGGAGAAGCAGGGAATGATGAAAGCTTCCCATTTGTCACATAATATTGTGAAAAGTCTTGACTTCAGTGGCAGAGTCATAATTAATGATTTGAACAGACCCATTCAAAATATTCTTAAAAGAGGCTGGCATTTGTTTTATAGCTAAAGCATGTCTGTGGAGAACACAATGACTGCTGCTATAAAATAAAAAAACTTTAGTTTTCAGTACTCATTGTTATTAATTCTTTAATTTTATGTATTCATTTATTTTTGAAATGATTAATTTTTCTTGAAGTTCACAGCTGACCCCGTAGTTAGGGTCGGCAGATCACAGTTTGGGAAGCCCTGTACTAGGGTAATAAATGATAAAATGATAAGCATTATAATGATGACAAGGGAGTTGTGGAGAGTCAATAAAAAAAAGACTAAAAGGCAGGAAGTCTGTAAAGATATTAAGGTCAGTGTGAGTTTTAGAATATTAATTTTGATTATGTCTGTAAATCTATGATAAATCAACTGGCAAAATAAATTTTGTATTCTTACTATTAGAATAATATGGGAAGAAGACCAAATTTGGCATATTCAACTATCATTATATATTTTTTGAAATTTCTTGTGTTTCTACTAATAAAGCCAAGCTTTTACAAGGCTTGAAAAGTGGCATAGAAGTTGAAAAAAAAAAGTTTAGACAGTCCTATAACGTTTATGGTCAAGGGATTGTTGAACCACGCATCAAGGGCGATTGTTTTTATAAAAGCTAGTAAGGATGGTTTAGCATATCTATCAAGTTCATTTACTTGACCAAAAAAGGTAGTTTGATTGGTTTCAATAATTCTACCTATTCTCACAGATTTAAGTACTAGGTATGGTCAAACTAGGCGCATCATTTGACAGATTTCTTTCACAAAAAATTGGTTTAATTTCAACTTATATTTAAAGGACAAATACAAATTTTACCTTTTTAAAACACAATTTGTAATGTAGGTTAACGTTAAAAAAAGGATGTTAAAAAAACCCTAACAAACAAAATTTTATGTTCAATTTGTCAATCTTTTGTTGTCTTTTAGTTACTAGATATGACCAAACTAGGTTCATAATTTTACAGGTTTCTTAAATAAAAAAATAAATAATTAAATAAATGGTTTACGTTTAACATGTATTTAAAGGACGAATACAAATTTTAGCTTTTCAAAACTCAATTTGTAATGTAGATTAACGTTAAAAAAAAGGATGTTAAAAAAACCCTAACAAACTACGTTTTATGTTCAATTTTGCCGATCCTTTACTATCTTTTACCTGCTAAATATGATCAAACTAGGTGCATCATTTCACAGATTTCTTTCACAAAAAATTGGTTTACGTTTAACATGTATTTAAAGGACGAATACAAATTTTAGCTTTTTAAAACACAATTTGTAATGTAGGTTAATGTTAAAAAAGGATGTTAAAAAACCCTAACAAACTAAATTTTATGTTCAATTTGCCAATCTTGTGTTATCTTTTAGTTACTAGATATGACTATACTAGGTTCATAATTTTACAGATTTAAAAAAAAAAAAAAAAAAAAAAAAAGGTTTACGTTTAATATGTATTTAAAGGAAGAATACAAATTTTAGCTTTTTAAAATTCAATTTGTAATGTAGGTTAACATTAAAAAAAGGATGTTTAAAAACCCCTACAAACTACGTTTTATGTTCAATTTTTCAGATCCTTTACTACCTTTTACCTACTAAATATGATCAAACTAGGTGCATCATTTGACAGATTTCTTTCACAAAAAATTGGTTTAATTTCAACTTATATTTAAAGGACGAATACAAATTTTAGCTTTTTAAAACTCAATTTGCAATGTAGGTTAACATTAAAAAAAGGATGCTAAAAAACCCTAACAAACTAAATTTTATGTTCAATTTGCCAATCTTGTGTTATCTTTTAGTTACTAGATATGACCATACTAGGTTCATAATTTTACAGATTAAAAAAAAAAAAAAAAATGTTTTACGTGTAACTTGTATTTAAAGGACAAATAAAATTTTTTAGCTTTTTAAAACTCAATTTGTAATGTAGGTTAACGTTAAAAAAAGGATGTTAAAAAAAACCCTAACAAACTAAGTTTTATGTTCAATTTGCCAATCTTTTGTTATCTTTTAGTTACTAGATATGATCAAACTAGATTTTAGAGATTTCTTTCTCACAAAAAAATTGGTTTAAGTTCAACCTATATTTAAAAGACGAATTTCATTTAAGTAGATCAATAAAGTGAAAAGCTCAGGTCGGGCTGTAATGAGGAAGGAAAAACACACTCGGAAACTGGTTTTACTGGATTTTAAACGGGCCTCGAATGGCGGTGGTTCGCATAGTTTCGCTAGACAGGCGCGCAGGTCGCGCAGCAGATATCGAGCGGTTCCACAGGACGAAGAGCCGGCTCAAACCCGTCTCGTCAGCCGGTTGAAGAAAATCAATTTGAAACGTCAAAACGAGGGAGAAAAAAATTTTTATCTCCAGATCCGTTCGATAGCCAAACCCTGACCTGTTGAACCCAAGATGACCTCTTCCTGAAACGGCCTAGTCCCAGGAGAATCGCCGACGGCCCAACAGGCAAGAATAACTTTTTTGGAAATGACCGACACCAAGAGCTTAAATCTGGAGCAGCCGAGATGGGACCAAAGCACATACTTGGGCCGTGCGAAACACTTTTTAACTGTGACAAACCCCCTCAACTTGAGATATTCCGACAAGAAACTGAACGAAGTGCAAGATATCGTCAAAAGACACAGGTAAGTAGATTCCCATATTTTTATAAAATGAGACATTGCAAAAATTAATTTGAAATTAAAATCTTTATTTGTTATAATTAGTTATTTTTACAAACTAGTTGATAATTTTTTATTGGACAGACTGGTGCTTAGCCCATGCTTGTTTTTTCGTAAAGTAATTATCGCAGAAAATTTAACGTGAAAAAATATTTTTAAACTAAAAAGAGCTGTTGCCGAGGTCTGGTCATATGTACACTACAACTGATGCAATAACTTCATAAAATTTGAAAAGAAAACTAAATCAAAATTATTAGAGTTCATTTAAGTCGACAATCGCTGAGAAACTAATTTTTGTTTTTCAAATTTTCTATTTTTAAAACAAAACGGTGTTTTCATAACGATTACTTGAGGAATACACTGAGAAAATTGACAAAATTTTTTTGCACTTAAAAATTTTAGCCCTAGATATTTAAAAAAATCCCTGACAAGCTTGATGTTCAATTTTGCCAGCCTTTGCTGTCGGTTGTTTTAGCTGATTTTGGCTGTTAATAATGTTCGAAGTTTTGCAGCAAGAAAACGCCATAATTCAAAATAGCATTCTGACCACATCGCACATAACGTGACAATACATCTATTGTTTAGGATCTTTTATCCATGGGACCTTGGTTTTCTCAAGGAGCTTCCGTTAGTTCTTCACCGATCCATTGTAGCTATTCAGTTCTCCACATTCAGCAGGTTCTTAGCATCTTCCCTTATGCAAGCGTAGCTTTGGACGCCCTCTCGGACGGATACCATGAAACTTTTCATTTAGAAGTATTTTGGAATCTTCATCGCTCATTCTTGCTACATGATCTGTCTAAATCTTGTCAGCCTTCAAAACCTAATATCAGGCTTCTTACATGGGGAGTAAAGCCATTCGGTTTTGCATAGTCTGAGGTATAAATTCAAAATATTTTTAAAAAAGATCCTTTCCACTTTAAGAGAACTCTTTTTCAAACCAGGAAAACTTTTCAAAACTCTTTAATTATTTAGTTATTGATGACTCAAATAGCATTTGTTTTCAAATTGCTATTATTTGTGGAATATTGGTGGACCATTCATGTTAAAAATCTCTGAGAAACCAAATCTTGCGACCAATCTTGGCACTTTTTTGTTTAAAACGTGTTTTTTTAAATTTGTTTAAAAAATATAGTTTTATTATAACGATTACTTCGCTTTTTAAATCAACTATATTACTCCCACCTTAAGGAAAATAATGCTTGGTTGAACTGTGGTATTAAAACAATCTGCTGAATATCACTTATCGTTGCTGAATCATGACTGGATTAATCACATTCTTTAGCAACAAATCAAACCGTTGTTTTTCCCTTCCAAAAACAGATGACTAAATTGTCAAAAAAAATTTCAATTATCTATGCATTAACTTAATATTTAAAATAGTTTTCAAATATGCCGATTGAATTTCTTAAAAAAACTATTAGACAATATATAAAAAAAAAAAAAAAAAAAAAAAAAAAAAAAAAAAAAAAAAAAAAAAAAAAAAAAAAAAAAAAAAAAAAAAAAACAGTACACTAAACATAATTTCAATAGTAAGACATTATTGTATTTTAAATTAGACTACTTTTCACTTGACGTGGTAACTATATGTTGATCTGAATGATCGAATTATAAAGTTATAGTTGGGTCGAAAGTGAAAGTATGAGGGGTTTAATGTTCAAATTTGTTTTTCTTTCTATATTACCAGTTACACAATTTATTTAATTCCAAATGTGTTTTTCTTTCTTAAATCGCCTTGAACTTTCTATTTCATGCATTGTTGACACTACGGTTTTTCGCCTTCATATGTACTGTTTCAACGTATCTGTTATGAAAGAGTAAAAGTAAGATGAATTCCACATGAGGTGAAAGTTTATTTAGTTACTTTTATGCGTGAGCATAGCCCGAAAGCGGGGTTTGATAACTTAAACTTCTCACTCAAAATTATTCTTTTCTCGAGTGTCACAACGAACTCAATCTCTCACGTGTCGTCGCATTATTTTTAGCCTTTTGGCACATACCGAAAAGAATAATTAGCGAGATTGAATTCGGCCCCAGTAGGAAGAAAAGGAGGCCGACGACCCCCAGCCGTTTAGAAAACGCGACGAAATGATCGGATATCCTCATTCGGCCAGTTGCAATTTTCCGACTGACGATTATTGGTTTAAATTGCTAAACCATCGAGTTCAAATTGAACAGAGTTAAGGTCAAACAACCCGTTATTCTTTGACTAACCCAAAATTTTGTAAATTCATTGGTCGATGTGGTAAGGCATCGACCCAACGTGCTCTAGCATAGAACGTTAAGTAATAAATAACTCCATCCAATTCAAAACAAAGTGGTCAATTTTATAGCAAGATTAATAAAGGATCTTTTTTAAAAGTGAAGAAATCTGAAGTCGGATAAAGCACTAACGAGAAAATATGGATTTAAATTATTTTTCGTTCTTTACGAAACAGAAAAAAAAGAGATGTTTAATAAACAAGCAAGGCCAATGTCTTTATTGAATTGAGAGATTGTTAACAATATAAGAATGATGTTTTGATTTCGACTGAGTTTATAAACAAAAAATAAAGATGGGATTAAAATTGTTTTGATGTATAGTATTTGCATTCCCAAATAAAAACGTTTGTTTTTTTTGTTAATGTTTTCACTTTCTTTTCGTTTATTACAGTCCCTTGACTGATTTTTTGACACAGCATGTAATGTATTGTATACAGTGTCCTTTACAGATGACCCGGCTGAATTTCTTTTGTGCCAATGACGCTGTAAAAAAAAACCTTTTTTTGAGAAAAATTATACAAAGTACCTCAGGCTCAGCTCAACTTTAAAATTTCAAATACGACCCAGTACATCCTGACACATCGTTTTAAAGAATTTTTTACCCTGAAAACAATGGTGCGAGTCGGATTTTAAATTGGTCAAAAAATGACATTTCATTTGATTTGCTATTTATTAATCACATTTAACAGGACCTCATGGCGAACTGCAGCAAAGGTCAATCTATTTCCCCTGACCCTATCGCTCTGAGCACCGGTGAAGAGTGGTTAAAAAGAGCAAATCTTTGGATCTTTAAGCAAGGCAGGCAGTTAGAATATGAAATGTGATTAACAAATAGCAAACCAAATGACACGTAATTTTTTGACCAATTTAAAATCCGATTGCACCATTGTTTTCAGCGTATAAAATTCTTTAAAATGATGTGTCAGGATGGATAGGGTCGTATTTGAAATTTTGAAGTAGAACTGGGCCTGAGGTACGCTGTAAAATTTTTCTCAAAAATAAGGTAAAACTTTGAAACTAGACTAAAAAATATTAAACACATATTTTTTTTTTTTATAGCGTCATAATTCAAGAGAAATTCAGCCGGGCAATCAAAAAAGGACACCCTGTATAGTGCTTGACAGATATCTCGTTTTGTGTATATCGTTTTGGTGTGTATTAAAGTAGAAAGTATTTATTAAGCATAAATGTGTAATGTTATAGAGCCTACACCATCGTACACCATCAACCCTCAATGAGATTAGTTATATCTATGGTACTTTTCTGTTCTAATTTTTAAAGAAAACATGGTTTATTGTTATTACATGGATATCTCGTTTTGTGTTTCTTTTTTGGGTATTTTGAGGTTTAAATGTATTCATTAGCATGAATGCGTAATGTGAGAGTCTTTGGTGGAATATTGAGTACACCATCAGCCCTCAATGAGATTAGTTATATCTATGGTACTTTCCGGTTCTGATTTTTAAAGAAAACATGGTTTATTGTTATTAGATGGATATCTCGTTTTATGTTTCTTTTTTGGGTATTTTGAGGTTAAATGTATTTATTAGCATGAATGCGTAATTTGAGAGAGCCTTTGGTGGAATTTTGAATACACCATCGATCCTCAATTAAATTAGTTATACAGTATGTGTAAAAGTTGATGGAGAAAAATCGAGTACTAATTCCACCCTACTTGAGTAAATTGTATGTAGAAAATAATGAGTGAGCGTTTAAGTGTGTCTACGTTTTTAAACTATATGTGTTGGGGGTAGAAATGGTTGAGCTGTTGACAGCCCCAATGCCTAAGTTCATCGGCGGGACGGATAAGACCGAGGTTTAACCCCGAACTCTTAAAACCAGTAGTAAACCAAAAATAATACCAAAACTGAATATAACCAAAGTTGTTCGATAATAGAATAACGCTGGGTCACTGGACCTGCCTTTCTGCAATGACGTAGGTTGAATTTGTGTCCTGAGGAAGGCCAAATATAGAACAGAAAGCTAGTGAAATGTTATAACATTGTGTTGGATTAATTTGAGGACAACAAACCAGTTAATCTCAAAATAGTGTAAAACAGAAAGAAAATGGTTCAACCGAAGGGGTAAGGTGGGCGCCATTAATTATCCTAAGAGCACTTAAAAATCCAACTATTAAAAGAACAATAGAAAACAATCGCCTGTCTGAATATTTCCCCATATCCAGTGGTTTTATTAGATATATTTTTATACCCTGACCAACTGCAGAAGATAGAGAAATGGCGAAATGCATCTGTCGTTTAACCTATTATTTTGGTTTTTATTATTAAAATTGTGAATCATTTCTTTAATAACTTTTTTTGAACGACGTATTTATTATTTTCCAGAGGTTTTAAATTTTTAATTATTTTGTATTAAGTTAAGAGTTACATTGTGGAACCAGTTTTTTTTCTGGTTTATGTAATTTTATATAAGAGATTGCTTATCTGTAAAATCCGACAGCAAATTCGGTCCCACGTTAATGATGCCAGCAAACCCTCTATAAACGCTGTAAATTACGCAACTTGAAATAATAGTAATTGTGGGCGATTGTTACTAGATTTATTAATTATCTAATGATTCCTTGTTTATAAAAATCAATATAATGAGATCTTAGCGATTCGATAAAAGTGATACAATTCTCATTTAGAATAATTTATGGTTTCAAAATGAAATTAGAGAATCGTCTCAGAAATATAAGAAATATAATAGGAGAGCAAGTATGACGTTTTACTTATTCAGATGTGATGTTTGGTACAATAGAAAAGATTCTCAAATTTTAAAATGTTTGGTGACGTGTCGAGTGGAAAAACGTATTCATCGCGAGGCCTTTCTCCAACTATTTATTGAAAATATTCATTAATTAAAAAACCTTCTTGAATTGAAAAAATAAACTGTGGCTGGTCAAAATTCAATTGTCTGTCTCAAATTCACAACGATCCTAATTTCTACTTTTATATTTTAAATGGTGAGATTTCTTCTTGAGGTCTGCAAGGTGATGAATCTTTAGTTTGATCGTTAATGAACATTCTTGTCCGCATATCCTCGCTGTTTTAGTATATGAGACGTACAATAATTCGACTTGTCACAAAAGCAACTTTGTCAGTCAAGTTCAGTCGTGTTTCTGTTAGGATCTCACCCTGTTTGTACCCTGACCTACCACTGCAGATGGCATAATGGTGCATCGCATTTCACAGATGAAAAGAAAGAGGATAGGAAAACCGGAATCATCAGAAAAAAACAAACTGCGGGTTTATATTTAAACGAAGCTACATCTAACCAGGAAGAATAGATCATAGAATCGCTACTAAAGTACAGATTTATCTACATTATATTTAGTGAGGTTTGCTAATTCATGATACACATAAATAGCAAAGATAATAAGATCAGAATCATCGTAAACGACCAAACAGATTTATTTTTTGGTGGGCTCAACAAATCAAAGTAGCGCTTATTTAAAAAAAAGAACTTCAGAATTATTGGCATCTAATAAATTACCAATTTATATTTTGATGATGTCTACTAGGTGATAACCAAAACTGCGTGAATTAGAAAGCTAGAATGACCAGAAACGACCAAACTACAGGTTGACTAATTTATATTTCGACCTCAACAGTTTAACTTATGATGTTTCCTTCTTGAAGGTGGGATACTAGGTCATCTCAAAAAAACCACAACCAGTTTTTATCCACAACGTTTCGGATTTATTTTAATCCTTCATCAGGTGAGTGAACGCAATGGTTAAAACAGTGGTCGTCAGTCATTAATATTTTATAACAGTTTATTTTAAAAAAGAGCCAGTGTGGTACATATTTAAGTCTTTCAGACAACGAAAAAACGTTTTAATATTTTGAACCTGACTAGACTAGCTATTTTTTAAAATAAACTGTTATAAAATATTAATGACTGACGACCATTGTTTTAACCATTGCGATAACTCACCTGAGGAAGGATTAAAATAAATCCGAAATGCTGTGGGTAAAAACTGGTTGTGGTTTTTTTGAGATGACCTATTATCCCACCTTTAAGAAGGAAAAATCATAAGGTTGACTAACTATTTTGTTGAGGTTGACAAAGTTTAGTTGTTTATGAACATTCTGGTCCACATATCTTCACAGTTTAAGTCCCGTGAAACGCGTTTCGGCTTTTACATGAGTTCAGTTATGTGCTTCTGTTCATAATATGAAGTATCATAATGAAGTAACAAGTTGTGACTTTGTTAGTTATTCCGCCGACACCTGTTTGTGTATTGCTCCTTTTATAATTAAAAGTATTGTTCACGTTACTGCTCTTTTTATTGTTCCCGACAATAATATCTGCTAGGTGACCTACCTGCTGTTGCCAAAATCATTGGAAATGACTAAACTACTAATCATAACGTAAGAAGAATAATATGTAAAGGACCAAATTATTTATTTTGGAGAGATATACAAGGTAGAGATGATTGACCAAAACAGCTAGAACCAGAATGATAGACAACAGTAAAACTACAAATTTATATTTTAGTAAGGTCTGCTAGGTGATGACAGACAAAATCAGCAATGATAGGAAAGCAGGTATGGTCAAAGATGACCAAACTGCTCATTTAGATTTAAATCTCTTCTTTTCTTTTTCAAACAACTTGCAAAGCCAAATTTTGTTATAATACCATTTTTAATTGTTATTATTTTTTCATTTCAGATCGGGAGAACCTCAAAAAACCAAACTTACTGTAGATGAGCTATGGAAGGCAAAGCACATCTACGATTCTGCATTCCATCCTGTAACCGGTGAGAAGACATTCATCCTTGGACGTATGTCTGCTCAAGTACCCATGAATATGATCATTACAGGAAGCATGATGACGTTTTACAAGTACTTTATATGATTTCCTCCATACAATTCAAGAATTAATATATGGATTTATTTTAAAATTAGATCTACCCCCGCTGTTGTTTTTTGGCAATGGATTAATCAGTCTTTCAATGCTCTAGTCAATTACTGCAACAGAAGCGATGCAGACATGCCTGTTTCGTAAGAAATATATGATTTATTTTTTAAGATTAAAAAAAATTAAATTACAAGGTATGGAAATTGTGCTATAGCCAAATTGCTACGTCATACATGGTAGCAACTACAGGGGCTGTTGGGTCTGCTGTCGCTTTAAACAGGATGGTCAAGGTGAGGGCGCGTCTTCTGAATTTTAAATGGGTATCAGTTTAACAAGAATTATTTACAGAAAATGTCACCAATTATCGGACGATTTGTACCATTTGCAGCTGTTGCAACGGCCAACTGTGTCAATATTCCAGCCATGAGACAGAAGTAAGAAATAAGTTGAAAACTTTATTTTTATTAACACTCTGGGACTGTTTTAAAAATTTATTATTAAATATTTATATAAGTGAACAAATCTCTACACAGTTTAGAGTTGGTGAATAGAGTAGAAGAAAAGTAATTGTATGATAAAAATATTCCACAACCTGTTTAACTTAAGCAGTTTAAAGATTTTAAAGCCCATGAAGTTTTGTGCACAGCTCATGTAAAAAATCACAAAAGAATGAACTGTTACCGGTTATAATGTTTCAAATATTCATATTTTTTGAAGAAATAATTTTAATTTTTTAAAATTTATATCAAGTTTTTCGCAACTGCTAGATTATATTTATTTTATATCCAACTATAAAATCTCAAAAGTGACGATTATTAAATTGAATGAAACAATTATTAAATTGGTTGAGACAATTAATAAATTGGTTGAAAAAATTATTAATTTGAGTGAAAAATGCTGAAAGTTATGAAAGTGTGTCGGGTGTTACAAATCAGCAGTCAGGTGAGGTCCAATCAACCGACTTGTTTTACTTAGTCAAATCAATCATATTTATTTACTTTTTTAATGAAAATTTATGTAAATTGGATTTGAAGCTTTCTAGTGGTTTAATACTCTTCCACTTTTCAGGGAGCTTACAGAAGGAATTAAAGTATTTGATGCCAATAACAATGTTATCGGATACTCAAAGGCAGCCGCATTCCAAGCAACAACATCCGTTGTGATAAGCAGGATATTAATGGCAGCCCCATCTATGGGTAATTTTTCATTTTCTCAAATTGGTCTCTCAATTGTGACTGATTTAACAATAATTTTCAGCAATCACCCCAGTCGTAATGAATATTTGCGAGAACAAAGGATTGTTCAAAGGAAAACCATTTTTGGAACCGGTTGTGACCGTAGGTCTTACCGGTCTCATTTTAGCTGTGGCTACTCCTCTCGCCTGTGCCCTCTTCGTACAAATGGCCCCAATAAAAGTAGACAAATTGGAAGATGATCTTAAGGTTTGCATAAAATACTTTAATTGTTTGAAACATCAAACTTGATTGAAATATCTGTTTCAGGAAAAAGTAAAGAAAGCCTGCCCAGGGGCCACAGTTTTATATTATAACAAAGGGCTGTAAAAATTCTTCGCAGTATACGATAGTAAAAGATGGCTACACTAAACCATAAAACTGAAAATGACAATAAGAAGTGTATTATAAGAGAAAACTAGAAAAATATTAAGTCGTTCATTGTAAAATTATCAAATGAGGAGGTCCATGCAAGAAGGGCCTATGTGGCAAAACCATATGTTGAGAAATTGTAGTAACTGTAGTCATGATAAGTCATTAAGATAAAAGATTGCATACATCCATTTTAAGCATTTTTCGTCTTGAGGAAAGCACATTACAGTTGTGATTATATTCTAAATAGAAAATATGACTGGAAACATTTAGTGAAGATAAACGCCCCACCATTCCTTCTTTTTTTAATAGTAAAGTGTGTTCAATTGAAGTATTGAGTTTCATTTTTAGGGGCTTCCCAGTACAATTTTTCAAGTAAATTTTAAATGCTTTGAAAATGTCTTTGATTGTCAACTTTGGGATGTTTAAATACATTCTTTTAGAGCAGTTTTGTAAAGTGTAGTGGTTAGAGTGGTGACTTCAGGTGCTCTAACGCAAGTTGTCTAACTTTTTATGATTAATGCGCTTGTCTCTTCATTGAATGAAGGAACAAAATACTTTATAAAATTTTAAACAGGTGGATGATAAAAGACATGTTTCAACAATGTGGCCTTGTCCTCTAGGGAATGAATACCTTCTTACATGAACACGCTCTTGTTTAGAATACAGATGAAATTGTTCCTCCATGTTGCTTTAAGTTTCTCCATTACTCTAAGTTGTACATTTAGAAACATTTCCTTACAATTTTTTTTCACAAATGAAAATGTTATTTTACAACAATATCTGTACTTATAGACTTATAAAATTCCCATCTTCTCATGTCCATTTTTTCCCCTTTGAACACTTATATTTGCCGCTACTCTATATAGTTTTCACCACTTTCAAGTTTCATTATCATATTAATAAATCACAGAAGATAAAAAATATATTTCAAGATAGAATGTAAACTTGGCACCTAATTAAATATAAACATGACGGATCCATTTCTGCATTCATCCCAAAAGTGCCCATGGACCATAAACAGATCTCCTCATAATTATAATAGAAAATCTAATATATCCGTACTCTGCCATGACTATTCTTAAAACAAAAATTGAATAAGTAGGCTTTTTAATTTTAATTTTGAAAACTATTACTGTTCATAGTATAAATTATTGTAAAGTTGTTACCATTATATATTACCATTTTAATACATATATTTTTTTATATGACTTTATTAACAAGTGCAAAATGACTTGTGGAAATTATGTGTCTGATGAGCCTTTTCAACGATGAAATAAGAGTAAAATTCCTTTTAATTATAAAATTGAATTATTTGTGATATGATATTTATCAATTGATGTATCTTCCTTTGTTTTTGTAATCTGGTGATTAGTTATGTGTTCTGTTTCTCAAAACATACACATCAGGTTAACAATGTTCATGGAATTTGTTATATTGAAAATACATGATTTAAAAAAAAAAAAATAGTCAAGATTATTTGGAAAGTAATTATAATTCATCAAATTAAACGATGAAAACAGTAATTTTAAACATACCTTATTCTTGGTAATGGCCCACTGCTTCAGAGCGAAGTGCGGCGAGTTCTTGGAAGTCAGACAATCTGGTGTCCCACAGGAAGCATTCTCGGTCCTATCCTTTATATCATCTATACTGCTGACCTGTCTGCACACCCCAAGATCATAATCACACCTACATGGACAATATTACAATTTTGTCCTCTAACTCGACCCCTATGCAAGCTACCTCCCACATTCAAGAACACCTTAAGTTTATCAAAGACTGGTACAATGTTTTTTTATTTTAAACCTCTCCATAAAGTGATGAGCGTCGTGTCAACACTTAACTGTTGCAGCCGAAGCCCCTTAAGTAAAAGTGAAGATTTTTAGAACGGTGAATTGTGTAAAAAAGCCAGGATGGAGGCCAGATTTAAGTTTTCTAAATAGATAGACTTTTGTAAATAAATATTTTTTCAAGAGATTTAGCTAGGCTAGAGATGATAGGTGTTATCAGAGGTTTAAAGGCCTACATTTTGATCTAGCCTAATATCTAGGTTGAACACAAAGTTTGGAATCTGAAATCTGTGCAATAGAACTCTGCACTCAAAACGAGATTAAAAGGTGCACAGATATCCATATTCTCATACTGCCAAGAATTACTGAAGGCTTTAAACTCCACCTTCAACAAAAAACTTGTCTGGAGTGTTTAACATACATCTCCAGTTTCTGGAAAAAATGCAATCAGGTACCTCTGATGTGGACACCAAAGCACAGTGGGATTGACAGCAACTAATAAAAACAGGAGCACCCCTCACTTCTTTTGGACCAGAACCGCAAATTGGCATGATCGAAGGCCTACTAAAAGTGTTACTGAACAAATGAATGGTGATAGAAATTATCATATAATGATGAACTCATCATTTCATTCACCAGCAAAGCAACCTAAGAACTCAACATTTCAACGAGGAAAACAAAACTCTACCTCTACCTATGAAGGAAAATATTTATTCTAGCCACTACCTACACAAGTATCACCTCAAAAAATGAGAAAAATAGACAGAAACCTGCAGACTTTGAAACAGTGGAGTTCTCTGAGACTGTACAGCATTAGCTTAGAAACGGTACAGCCTCTTCAGAAAGACAATATCAACGCCTAAAGAAATAAGCAAAGAAGAACCTATAAAAGTGCCAAAACTAGTGTGGTAGTGCACGTTTTGGTTAGAAAATAAAGAAAGGTCAATTGCACAATAGATCTTTTAGGTCGCAGTGGAAGAAGGTAAATTTTGGTCAGTAGTGACCCTGAAGGAGGGAAAAAATTTCATGAGTTGACCAACCAAATGCAGGGAAAATTCAAAATAGTGAAAGCTGGTCATATGGAAAACCTTGATATTGACACTGACTCATGCACTCAAAAAATGAACAACAAAACTACAAGTTCCCAGATCAAATTCTAAACGAAACTGCTGGAAACGTGCATAATATAAATCATTAGCAACGTTTTACCCAAAATGTTTTTTTCCGCTCTGGAAGTCGTGACGTTCTAGGACGACGATCGTCGTCAAACAGTCGGAAAGTTGAGAAACGGCCTTGAGCCGGGAGAAGTGGACTCCCGACAGCTGGTAACACAATAGTCGATCTCATAAGACATTAATTTCATTAGTTACTTGTCATGCCAGCGTGTTTATCGAAGGTGGGCGGCGGCTGCATGCTACCTGCAGTAGCTGCTTCTGCACTGCCCTGCATCGGCGGTTGGGCCGGCAGCTACGCCGTCAGGCATAACTATTCCGGCTGGTACACGGTATATAATCATGTTTTTTCAATTTACGCATTTTTCCAAGCCTAACCCGGCGTTAAACTATATATAGATTAATTTTAATTTTTTTATTACAATTTATATGATAGAAATGTATTTTATGACCAAAAACAGCGATTTTATTCCAAGAAAAGTATTTTTTTACAAAAGCTCATGTCTGTCCTGGGAGCTAAAGAATAACCTTCCGCATGTCTATAGATATATAGCCATGTAGATATTCATTTATTTACATAATTATGTACAATATAGTGTAAATGTACCTAAATTCCTGCATTGTAGTTTTTGTTGCAATATACTACAAGAATATAATAACAATAATGAATAAGTCCATTAGGTTGATGGAGGAATACCCAGTACTGACTAATCAGAATGAGTGCAATGCATGAATGTATTTATATGTGCGACTGTCTTATCTAATCTAATTAGTATTAGGCTAGATTACAGTTTGCATGCGCTTGGGACTTAAGTAAGTGATGATCTCCTGGGCATCTGGCTTAAAGGGTATATTAGCGACCCAGCCACTTAATGGGGATGGGTGAACACCCTAATGTATAGACCCAAGGGTCAGTACATCGGAGAGTGACAACCTTTTGGGGTGAAAGTCCGAATAAGTTCATTAAAACAGCCACCTCTTCACTCTCATCTGGCTGCAGGTACTTCAACTGTACTTGCAGAATTCAAAAACATAGTACATAGTAGCATATCTGATGTATTCCCATCATTCGATATTTCGACTTGCCACTGCATGTAGTTTTGATGAGTCTATATCAGAAAGAAATATCAATAACTTTTAAACGTGAAAGTGCAATTGAGAAATGCACCCAACACATTTAGACAGAGGATATAAAACCAAAGACATAGCTATCGTGTTAGATAGCCAGGCAGTCATCAGATCACAGCCTGAGAATGGCGCTGAATTGCAAAACCAAACAGGTTAGGTGTGCAAAATAAAATCATACTCTGCTGGGTCCCAAGTCATGCAGGAGTAAAGGAAAACAAAAAAATGACCTTGCAAGGAAAGGGGCTGATAGATCCTGAACCGTGTTATCCATACTATCAGCAAGTATCTTAAGAGATAAAACATGGTGAATGTGAGGAAATGATGTATTCACTCTCTAAAACCTTTTGGCAAGATTTGGAAAGAAACAATACATGCATCAAAGGAAGCAGAAATAGACTCTGAAGCCTAACAGGACATTTTACAAAAACACTGGACCTCTGGGGGTTCATAAAACTTGCCAGAGTGAAATCATCTCTGATTATCCTGGTCACTTTTGTAACATTTCACTATCAGGGATCGGGTTGATACTCTTTGTTACCTAGTTACATGTGCCTATTTATTTTCTTTTTCTTTTAACAAGGGTATTTCAACTACGAATGCCGGTGTTTTAAAAAAAAAATGTATGTCAGATTCAAATGCAGGGCTGTTGGATTTGAACCCGGGACCTTTACAGCTATGAACACCATATCAACGCCTTAACCATTGTGGCAACTTATGCTCCCATGTGCCTATTTATATATTAAAAAGGAAAAAAATAGATATCTGTGGCCATTTCATTTGTCGTCGAGAATCCAATCCGATTACACGACATTTGAAAAATGGCAAAAAGGAGGGAAAACTCATAAGGTGGGGTTGAGATAGGAAGTTGATGTCCGAGAGGATCGAGGTCACGATAGCTCAAGTGGTAGAGCAGCGGCGTATGTAGCCGAAGATCTTGGGTTCGAATCCCGCTCTTGCCATTGACTTTTTTCATCTCAACTAAAAACCTTAATTAATTGTAATGTATTAATTGGTCAAGCGGACCACGAAATTAGTGAATTTTGGCATATGATGCTCCACAATCTCCACTTGTTAAAAAAATGCTCGGCATTTTTAATATCTCAAGAGGTCCGAAGTCGTCGAATGTAATATACAATATGCTGAAAGTGCCTTTAATCAGTTCTCTAGGAATATAAATGACGATAGTTTGTAGAAATCATGTAATATCTCAAGATTATTTGTTCAAGAAAGAACCAAATTCATTAACTTCTTAATTACTCAAAAATCACTCAAGCTAATCTGCTAATTAATACAGGTGTAATTTACATAGTTATTTATTGCAGGATTTTTTCTTGAATCCCAACGTTGCATGTTATTGTTGACCAAGTCGTATTCAAATCATAAGAAGAATATGCAAAATCTATATAGAATTGGATGGACCCTCACATTATCCAGCATTTCGATCAAAATTCATGTTATCTTCCTTTAGATTATCATTTATTACATTTGTCAATCTTTGGCTGAAAAAGAAAAAAAATTAAATGTGATATTCTTCTAGAGGGTGGTGAACTTTGGGCATTTCTGTTCATTCCAGTCACACTTTTTTTAAAATGAAACTTGGAATTTGTTGTAAAATTATTATTATATAATAACTAGATGTAGATGTGTTAGTGGGGGTGTGTATTACACTGCGCCCTTTAAGAGATATTGTATCCCCTGTTCTGTGGTTAAAGCACAGCAAGTCCTAGTTCATGAAGTAACTTGATTAGTAGGCCTGGTTTCAGTGGTTTAATCTCTTCTATGGTTACGCTTATGTCCTAAAACTTCTCCTGCGGGTAAGTGTATCGCCACATTGTGTTAATATTGGTGTGGCCTCTGCTTCTTTGCACATGCCATGTTGGGTTATGCCAATCTTCTTCAGAGTCGATTTAGTTAGTGTTCTGTCAAGAATATTGCTAGGATTCACAGTTTTTGCCTGTTTCATTTAATGAATTCTGTTACCTCATTCCTTCCAAGTTTGTTAAGAGGTTCTTGGATTGTTTGTGTCCAGTGATCGAGTTCCATTGTTTCTTCAGCCACAAAAGGTCTTGGGTCTTATCAGCAGCCCCTCTTCTTGCAAGGGCATCAGTTTTCTCGTTTCCTTCTACTCCCACATGTCCTGGAGTCCTGGGACCCAGCAGAGGCTTACTTTGTTTTGCATACCTAATTTGTTTAGTGTGGTTTATATAATAATTACAGAATAATGTTAATCTGATAATGTTATGATATTGAAAATTCATAAGTCATAGTGGTTAATGGATAGGTATTGATGGATGTGCCGTTGTCACTTTTCCTATTTAACTTTATTATTTTGGATAATTGATATCAGCCTTTAATATTATAATTTTGTATTAGCAAATCAAGGATAAGGACAAATAGAATTCTTTCTTAAGAAAAGAATTCTTTCTTCGTAAAGAAAATTTACTTCATCAAGCTTTCGAGTTATTTATCCCCTTAAATCAGGATTTTGAAACTATTGTTGATAATTAACAAGGTTAACAAATATGAATATCTACTTACAATATTGAAACTTACGGTTTCAAACATATTGAATTTCTGAGTTGATAGTGGAATGAGATATAAAACTCATTCATTCCATGTCGATATTGTCATTTGGATTGCAGGATGGTTCTTGTTACTTTATTTTCTATAAGCTGTTGAAGGATTAAATGAAACTTTCATAATGAAGCTGTACAGCAACTGTTAATTTAAAAGTCAAGCTTAGACGCTCAAAAGGAAATAAAAATCCTGAAGACAAATTGTGATAAAAAATAAATGAAAGGACCACCCACCACTAAATATGGCCAAAACGCACCATACAGACCTACGCTTGAGGATAAGCAAATATAATGAACAGAAATGACCAAAATACCATTTCTTACCGCAAAGTCCTTACAATAAGAAATCTGGAATGGCTTAAAAAAATTATTTTAGTGTTTTTTTATCTGTAATTTTTAATTTTAGCTGGCTATAAAACATTTTTTATTTATCAACAACGTATAATTTATGTTGTGTGTAGGGTTTTATTTTAAGAAAAACCAGGTTCATTTAATCAATTTAATGTATTTCAAAGCCTTACACGCTTCCTCTTCAGAAATATAAACATAATTAAATGATAAAGTTATGATTCTTTTTTTTATTATTGTTTCCTCCTTTTTTCTTATCATAGATGACAATTTCTATTTTAGTAGATTTTATTTTAAGGAGCGGATCGAAGTCACGATAGCTCAAGTGGTAATAGCACGGCATATTGAGCCGAAGGTTGTGGGTTTGAATCCCACTCGTGACACCAACTTATTCATTTCAACCAAAACCTTAAATAAAAATGTTAATTAATTGAAAAACTTAATTTGGTCAATCAGACCACTAAATATAATGGATTTAATAAATAAAACGAAGTATAACTTCACTAACAGCTCCCTGTAGCCAGTTCATATGTCGCCGAGAATCAAAACCTGATTACACGACATTTGAAAAATAGCAAAAGGAGAGAAAATTCGCAAGAATGTAGGTTGAGATGGGATTTGGTGTCTGAGTGGATGTAAGTCACGATACTTTTTTTTTTTTCAACCAAAACCTTACATAAAGATCTTAATTAATTGAAAGAAGTGATTTGGTCAATCAGACCACTAAATATAATGGATTTACTTTAAGGGTTATTAAATGTATCAATTATCCACTGTTTACCATTTCTATAGTTGACAGTGTGCAATCTGTTTATTTTTACAGAAATTCCTTTACTATAACTAATTTTTCAGACTTTGAATAAACCTAAATGGACCCCTCCATCGTATGTTTTTGCTCCTGTCTGGACTACACTGTATGCTGGAATGGGTTTTGCTTCATATCTGGTTTGGCGTGACGGAGGAGGATTTAACGGTGTGGCCAAAATGCCACTTATGCTCTATGCTACCCAACTAGCATTGAACTGGATGTGGACACCAATATTTTTCTCTTATCATTCAATAAAATGGGTAAAACACAGAGAAAAAAAGTTAAATTAGAATGTATAATATATTTTTTTTTTCAGGGACTTTTTGATGTAGGACTGCTGAGCGTGACCGCAGGTTGTTGCGCTGTTGCTTTCCATAAAGTTAACCAATCTGCTGGTTTACTCATGCTTCCATATCTAGGATGGTTGGGCGTTGCAACATCTCTTAATTATTACATTTTTCAACATAATGAAATTGAATCTAAAAAAGAGGAAGAGTAAGTTTTCCACAAAGTTTAACAATTAGCAATGATAATCATGCTCAAAGTTCAAAGGATGATGCACTAATTTATAAAAAGTGAGTTAAAATTGTACATTAAAATAAATAAAGCTTGTGTTCAAATTAGTTAAAATAGCAATTTTATATTAGTTTAATTCCACATGTATTCATATCCTGCAATTTTTACAAACATTCCCCTGCTGCATATTTGATGCTAGGTAACAGCATGCTTTCAACCATAGAATATAAAGAAAATTTTCAGCAACTCAAGGAAACCATGCAGATCGAGGAAAAAGAGAAAAAATGGGTTTTTAAATAAAGCCAAATTTCCTTTAACAACAACTTGTATTACCAACAATTCCTATAAATAAATTATTAAATTTACATTATCTGATATATTATGCTAAATTCTAATTAAACTGAACAAATGTTTAACCAATTCTTTTCTTTTTACCCCCCTATACAGCAGAGTTATTTATCATTGATAAGTATATATTTTAATATTTTTAAATTTATGGTTAAGATACACACGTAATATTCTATTTGCTTTTCATCTTTTTATTTTTGAATCTTATTGAACTGCATATGTTTTCTGTGTGTGTGTTTTTTTTAAACTATAACGTTAGTCACCATGTGTTTTATTATAAGGCAGTTAGTATTATTAAAGTAATTGCAATTAACTTTCTATAATTACAACAATGGATTTGTGTATGTATAACAAAAGCTTTCTAAATATTTTATTCAACTTGTCATAAAATGATTATTAATAACAATATTCTCCTTACAAACTAACGCGTATAGCTAACAATTAATTCTAAGTGTTTAAGGTCCATTTTTTAAATTTCATTTTTAACAACATTATAATTTTTTTTTTAATTTTATTAAAAGCAACTCATTTTTTATATTTTTATGTGGACAGCTATTTTATAGCAACACACCTAACAACCCCTAAATGTGAACATGTTTATATTTTTAATTTTAATAGCTATACAATAATTTTTAAAAGTGAATGGATACCTTTTTCTTTTATTCTAAAGGTAGGACCTTCTTACTGAAAATACCCATTATCTCTAATAACTGTCGACCAACTGACAGTCAAATACCCCCTGAGATGGACACTAAGTGATGCCTACTTGTACCACAAAAACTAACCAAACCGGAAAATTTTAAAAATAAAATTTCAAACATCTAAATTCACGTTTTTTCTTCTTGTATATACACTATACATAATTAAAAGAGTTTCTACTTTATAATATTCTTGGTATTTAAGAGAAAGCAGCCTGCATAATAAGGGGTTTGAAAGAGTTTAAAAATCAGTACTTGTCATGAAATAATTTTTTTTTACCGTTTTACGATAATTAAAAGTTAGCTCAGAACAGGCAGACATAGAGCATAAAAAAATGCAAATTATCTAGTTAACAACAAAGAGAGTAGTAAAAAATTGGTCGTATTCAGTTTAATGATAACTCTTTTTACCAATTTAAAATCAATGTTAAGAACAGTTTCACCTGGTCTGTACTTTAACCGCATGTGGTACCCCAAGCATATAGCATCTAACCAATTCCTAACAAGGTATTTAAGCTACTTTCTTTTTTTTTTCCTTTTTTTTAGATTTATAATAACATTTAACAACATTTAAGTTAAGCACAGAGAGAAAGAAACACAACAGAGAAAAGTAGAAACATCTATGGCATGCTCAAGGGTATATAGTGATAACTTCATAGCTTAATAGATGATTTTTCATTAAACTTTTGCAATAAATAAAAAAATCCTATGGCCATAACTAAAAGATTATATTGGCCTTTAATCAAGTATATAAATAGAATAATAAATATATTGCATTTTTATATTTTTAATTGAAATTATATAATTGACTGGAATATTGGAAATAGCCTAGTGATATTTTTAATGATAATGAACTTAACTATGAAACGTACAAATTATATACAAAATGAAACTTTTACTTATTAAATAAACAATATTAACCAATTGTTAATGGTGTTAATAAATTGTTAGAAACATTATAAGGTTAGTAAAATAAAACAAAAATAAAATCCACTGTCTCATAAATAGATCTTTATGAACTAATAATAAATTTTAACTTAAGGTTAAAACAACTTAACATTTTAATATTTTGAGAAAAGAATGATAGATTAAAATACTAGACAGTGGCACACATTGATCCAACATTGAGACATCAAGAGACATAGAACTTTGTATCAGTAACAAGACAGAAGGGAAGAGACAAGATAGAGACAACATTCAAAGCGAAGCCACATCTAAAAGATTAGAGAAGAAAGTCAAGGAGATATTAGAGAATGCAATATAATAGAGAAAGATTTTCGAATAGGCCTATAGAAATTGTAAAGAGACCAAAATTATTTTTGCACTTTAAAACTGGTATCACAATGTTTTTGACTTCTGGACTATTCTTCAAAGCCCACTTTTACTTTTTTAAAGGAGGGGAACAAGGAGGGGGGACTTGTAAAAAGGTTGGAACAACACTTTATTATAATCTCATTCAACAATTAAAATATACTTTTTTGAGATTTGGTAATTAAAAAATGTATTATTTAAATATACTCTTCTATTATTAAATCATTAATTTAAAATTGTAATTAGCCACAGAAAGAAAATTATTAAAACGGGGAAGTGCACTCACTACACACATTATGTACATTTGGAGACAGTAAAATCCTACATTTATCAAAAGGTTTCAGACAAAAAGACGTGTTCAACAAATTTAACAAATATCGTTCTTCTGCCCGATCCCTTTTGTATTATTTTCATGTTATTTTTTTGCAATGCTTATTTTCAAAACTATTAAAACAATGTGGATTAAAATCTTCCTAACAATTATATACATACAGCTATAGATTACTTAAAGATCATCATGTAGATGCAAGTAAGTTTATTAAAATCTATATAATTTAACATGGGTAATCCAAAACAAACAAAAACATCCAAACCTACATGGAGACACAACAATCATACTTCTGATTCCATTAAGGCAAAGTACATGGAATGATATTAAATTTTTCCATACAAATTTTTCGGCGTGAGGGCCCCTTACTTTGAAACTTAAAAACAATGACCAAAAAACAAATACTACTTATTGAGCCTTAAATGAACTGACATCTTAAGGTTTTTATTTAAACTCTATATTTAACAAACTACCACATTTATCGTTGTACAATGACAAATCACATCTATGAAATTTGAGGTTTCCTGTATTGTACTTTTCTTAGATTTTGTTATTTGATAAAGAAATTTCTTTCAAATTCATTTTTTCTTTATATTTTTAAAGGTTTAACAATTTAAAATGTATCACAAAATTTTTTCTTGTTTAATTTTTATATCTAATTTTTTACAGGCACTCAAACTCTTGCACTCAAGGTAAATTACCATTTCATTCATATATTCTACATGGCGAAAGCTTCAACGGACTCTATTTTTTGTTTTCATTTTCTTTCTTCTTCCGGTGTTGGATACAAGATAACGCTCCACGCTCTAGTCAATCTTTGAGCATTGTTTTTTTTTCTTATTCTTTGGAAAGACAACCAATTATAAATCAAAATGATGAAAAGCTGACAAATGAATGTTTTCACATTTCAAAGTAGTTAACAATATTGAAAAATATCCAAAAATCTTCCCACCTACTTTCTTTTTTTCTTCTTTTTTTAAATATATTTTAAATATCAGTCTCTAGTTCATTGGCAGTAACTGATGTTTTAAAAAATTTCTCACCACGACTATTTTCTCAAGTTGAAAACTTGATTTCAAATTAATATTCGGCATATGAAAATTTCAGAAAAATGTCAGCTAAGTACTTAAATTTTTTTGCTAGCAGCAATTTTTCAGATTTAAAAAATATAAATCTTTCAGCTGCTTAAGGCACCAACAACATGTTTATAAATACTTAAGACCTGCAAATGTATGACTCCATTTTATAATTTTTTTTTTTATACAAAACATTTAACATTTTCTTTTTTATAACTACCCATGAGCGTGGAGCGTTTAAAATGATTTTACAGTATTACATTTTAATAAAAACAAAAAATCTTTTTTGATGTATAACAAATGCTTGTAAATAAGTCTCTTCATGTATTCAATGTTGATAATGGTGGAGTGCTCACTGAAGACTGCACCTGCTTTCTATCTGGGTCTTAATTTCATTCACTTGTGTCTCTATAGAGTTCTTCAGTTCTGAAATGACAAACAACATGAAGATTAATTATCAATTTAGGCCAACTTGGATTTTCTTGATTCCAGTTTCGAAACTATAAATGATTAAATCACTCGAAACATAGACCATCTAGAAATTAATGAAAGTACAGAGAAACCAGCATAGGACATGAATTTTAAGTTCAGTACAAGTCCAAAAATTAGATTGTTCAAATATTGACATTTTTCACTACTTAAAGTTTTACGTATATATTTTTAATTTATGGAAAAGTTAACAGTTGTAAATAAACATTCTAATCATGAAGCTAAGCCAGATGGCTGTTTTATTTTATTTTTGTCTTTTAAAATAAATGCAAGTATAATTAATTATCAAAATTTTCAAGTACAACTCAAGTTATTTTAAAAATTTACAATTTGAAATAATTTACATCTTATTGATTTTTTTCTACTTATTTACACTTGAACTCATAATTTGAGGTCTAGTGATAGTGATTATTATCAAGATCATTAAATTAAGAGTCATTATATTGACAGTTTATCCTCAATTTATGAATTAGTTTTCCATTTCAAACCAGTCTACTAATAACATATCTATCGCTAGATTTAACATATAAGGGTGAAAGAGTAATACTAAAAACAGACAATTTACATCCACAAAACTAAACTTTCAAACCTGAAAGTTTAATTGGAAAATGAGTAATATTTACTGGTTAGTCTAGTGATTTAAATTTAGGAATAATACAAAGAGTAATGGGAATAGGGTACATTTATTAAAGGATTCAGTGTGCATATGTCTACTTTACACAGACATGTCTTAATATTGTTAAAACATCAATAAATATACGATTTAATCCAAATTTGAATGAGGTGAATTTGAGGGAACAGAGAAGACAAGTTTAAACTAAATGCCATTAGTATTTAAAAAAAAAAAAGATTTGTTTAATTAACATGCAAATGAGCGACAATCATTCACCTTGAAGAACGACATAGAGAATTACTGAAAAGAAACTTGACTCCTTACCTAAAGTCAGTTAAAAAGAAAGATCTAAAATTTTGAACAAGGATAAGTATCCTAAACAGAGATACTTCTCTGTTCATAATTTGAGAGAAAATAAAAAACAACAAGATAAATAAATGAAAAAGCGTCCCATTGTAAATTGTGATTCATAGAAATAAACAGATTTTTAGTATTAGTTAGTTGATGATAACAGAAAGTAGATCCCGCATGCCAGAAGAATTGAAGTTTGAAGAGAGCAGAGGAAAGACAAGGCAATAGACAATCTTTCTTGGTTTTTAGGCAGATAACAAATTTTCATTTTACCTTTCCGGTGTGTTTGTGAGAGTGGAATTTGTGCAGATAATTTTTGAAGGGATGAAGATTTTTCTAAAACCCACATCTTAATAAACAAGGACACCACCGGTCTAGAAAATTACAGAACACAAAAGTACAAAATAAAAAAATTAAAACAAATCAAATTAAAATAAACTGTTTCAGAAAATAAACAAATTAAACAAAAAATAAATAAATAAATAAAATAATAATATAAAATGATAAAAAGAAGATGAAGTAGAGAGAGTAATAGAGTATTACAATAAGGGTATGAATGCTAATCACAACATCAAGTACAAAGACGAAGAAGCAAAAGTCTGCCAATCCTCGTCATTATAAATCACAACATCGAATACACAAATGCATATTTATATATATAAAAAAACTGTGCTCTTTTGTTTTTTTATTTTACCTTGTATCACTGTGGCAAGCATTCAAAAAATTACATGAGTATACTCTGTGCAGCTCACAATAAAAGGCAGTATTAACAGAAATAATAAACAAAATAAAAAAAATAAATTGAAAGAAAAATAGATGCAATCAAATGCAAAGTAGAATCTATAAATTGTATGCGTGTTAGCAGTATGCGGTAATTACAATTTCCTATGTTTTTTGAAGTTCCTGCAGTAGATAATCTATTTTCTGTTTAGAATAGCTTTATTGTTGGTGAACAAACAAAGTAAAATATTGCATGTTATTTGATTGACCTTATGTTAGTGGGATTTTTTTAAAATAAAACCTTTAATTACACTTGATTTTTAAACAAAAGGCACTTATAAAACAGTGCAAAACACCAAGTTCTATACTCTACTTCTGTGCCTTTTATGTCAATGGTTGTGAAATTTAATTTCAGTGCTTTCTTACTGCTGGATGTATACTGGGGGTCGAATAGGACCAATTAATTATTTGGATAATAAAATAAATGCACTTTTAAAACAATTAAAATAAAAAAATGACATGAGTTTGCTTTGCAAATCAGCTATTATTCTATACTATTTATGCATAATGCTTAATAGCCCATTATTGGAATAAGGAGGATGCTGATCAATTAAAAAAAAGTAATCTCAATCAATTTCACTGTTTTTACTACATTTTTAAAATGGAAACGAGCTAAAATTATGCAGTGTTATATGCTAAATGTATGGGCCACAGTGGCCGAATGGTTAGGGCGTCCGAATTGTATTTTGCCACTCTAGTGGTTCCCGATTCAATTCCAGGCACATCCCATGTAATTTTAATTTATAATAATATGTGAAACGAATTGCAAAGTGGTTTGACCTCTCATCCATGACACATAATGTTGGAATGCTACTATAGTTGCATCCTGTTTTATTCAACAGAGGAGCTTAAGCTAAAAATGCATAAATACATGTTTTTGCTACATGCACTGGCAGGATTTTCAGAAATGCCGTCAAAATGGCAAAAATAATGTTAAAAAAAGAAAATAATAAAAAAAGTTATGATAAATTCATTGCAAGAAACAAGCTTTGCAACCACTTGCCACGTCGTTTTTCACTTTTCTATAAAAAATCTCTATTAACACATTTGACCCAAAAAACAGGATAAAATTAACAACTTTATTATTTAAACAGATTTGAATTGTAATTAATAAAAAACTTTTTTGTTTTAAACATTATCCCTATAAACAGATGGATTATGGAAAAGGTGGGAAGGTCATTAAACGAAGGATGATAAAAATGATGTTAGGATAGAGGCAACTTACTTGTGAACTCGTCTTGTTCTTCTGCTTCCGCTTCACGTGCCAGCTCCTCAGGCGTCTTCTTCTTCCTCATCAAAGGATTTGCTGGTTCTTCAGGAGGCTGTTCAATCACTTCTTCCTTCTTCTTAATATTATACTGCAACAAACAGCCGATTTGTAATTGTTGTTTAGAACTAAATTCACTAATTTTGTGGTCCACTTGACCAATTAATACATTACAATTAATTAAGGTTTTTAGTTGAGATAAAAAAGTCAATGGCACGAGCGGAATTCGAAAAATGGCAAAAAGGAGGGAAAACTCAAAAGGTGGGGTTGAGATGGGAAGTTGGTGTCCGAGTGGATCGAGGTCACGATAGCTCAAGTGGTAGAGCAGCGGCGTATCAAGCCGAAGATCGTGGTTCGAATCCCGCTCGTGCCATTGACTTTTTTATTTCAACTAAAAACCTTAATTAGTTGTTTAGAACATTTGAACAATAAATAAAAAATTCACGCTTGACAAACTTCAGGAGGAGAAAATCATGCAAACTCTAATTTATGTTGCTAAACTTCATAGTAAGTTAACAATGAAGATCTAAGTAAATAAAAATAAAACAAAGCCTTATATTTTTTTTATATCTTCCACAATTTTTTGCCCTTTGTTCCTTTATTGATTAATTGTGATAACAGTGATAATATAATATTTAGATGTGTACGTTTTTCACACGTTCAAAATTGAGTGGCATTAAAAAAACAGTTCATTTGCTTGTTCACCCTTACAATTCATGTTGAACCTGTTTGTAACTACTTCAATCTAAGGATGAGTGTTTAATACTTGAAATGCAGTTGTTGCAAACAACAAATCTGTGAGTAGAACCATCATTTAAAAAAAGTAAATCTATAGCTTTTTCAGTAAAATTAATAATTTTTCCAACTAATTTAATAATTGTTTCACCCAATTTAATAATTGCCTCAACTAATTTAAAATTTTCCCTTTCGAGATTTTATAGTCGGGGAGAAAATAAATACGAGCTAGAAGTTCTGCAAACCTTCATTTAAATTTCAAAAAGTAAAATCATTAAATCAAAAAATGTAAATATTTGAAAAATGTTAACCGATCACTGCTAACTCTTTGGCGACTTTTTATGTGAGGTTTCTTTATGTAATGCATAATTATGGACAATATTACAATTAATTAAGGTTTTTAGTTGAGATAAAAAAGTCAATGGCACGAGCGGGATTCGAACCCACGATCTTCGGCTAGATACGCCGCTGCTCTCCCACTTGAGCTATCGTGACCTCGATCCATTCGGACATCAACTTCCCATCTCAACCCCGCCTTTTGAATTTAATATCCTTTTTGGCTAATTTCGTGGTCCGCAGTGAATTTAATGAATTAAAATGAAGTATACTTCACTAAAGCTCTCCTTAGCCATTTTCATTTGTCGCCGAGAATCCAATCCGATTACACAACATTTGAAAAATGGCAAAAAGGAGGGAAAATTCAAAAGGTGGGGTTGAGATGGGAAGTTAGTGTTCGAGTGGATCGAGGTCACGATAGCTTAAGTGGTAGAGCATCGGCGTATCTAGCCGAAGATCGTGGGTTTGAATCCCGCTCGTGCCATTGACTTTTTTATCACAACTAAAAACCTTAATTAATTGTAATATATTAATTGGTCCAGCGGACCACAAAATTAGTGAATTATGGACAATACAGGATCCACACAACATCTGTAGTTAAGAGGTTGTGGAATCATTTTCTCATACGATAATTTTCCTGCCGCCTTACTCACCAACACTAAACCCTGCAGAGTATGTGTTCTTCTAGATTAAGACAGCTGTGAGGACCCTGTTGGCTGAAGCCAAAGGAACTCACAACTCTTGAAATAATAAGCTGCAGTATCAGTTCCATTTCGGGCACCAACTTCTCCAATTATGTAATGGATGTCCTTTTAAAGCTGCCAACCACTGGCATTGGACTGCCGCCACTCCATTAATTTTTGTTGAAATTATCATTTTTTCAAATATTTTTATTTTTTTGATGAAATAATTTTACTTTTTAGAAATTTAAATTAAGGTTTTCGCAAGTACTAGCTAATATTTATTTTCTCCCTGGCTATAAAATCTCGAAAATTATTAATTTAGTTAATGCGATTATTAAATTGAATAAGACAATTATTAACTGAATGAGATGATTATTAAATTGGTTGGAAAAATTATTAATTTAACTAAAAAATGCTATATGAACTCACCCCACTAATCATCATTTCTATTAGCTTGCTGGACAAATTTATTGGATTATAACACAATTAACAACACTTCCTCCACTTATTTAAAATCCTCCAGTAAACAAGAACTTTTAAAACTTTATTATAAATTAAGACTTTTATGCTCTAAAATCAACAAATCAATCTAGTGCATTTCCCACTCTTTTAAATTAAACCTAACCCCAAAATTCGTTTTTGCTAAATTAAATAAAAATAATTTTTCAACTCTCTTATACTAAAATGCCTTAAAACAATATTAAAAAATGAATTAAATAAATTATATAGTCAGAGAGATACAAAACATTTTTACCAATATCTACTTCACACTAGGCTTGATTCATTATTATATCCATTAGATGAGGATAAATTCGGTTATGATAAATGATCAAAAGTTAAAAGTTTCATTGATAAAAACCAAAATAGCATGGATAAAAAAATGAAAAACATGAAGTACGAGTCACTTAAAAATACTCATAAAAGCCAAACAAAACCAATTAAATTTTACCCAAAGGTTATAAACATAATAAACATGGAAGAAGGAATAAACATGGAACAGAATAAACATTAAGAAGAAAACAATTTATTAAATAATGGCTTAAAACTTGTCCTAAAACCAGAGCTAGATACACCAAAACTACTATCCCTTGGTTCAATCAGTTGATTGTAGTAAAATAAATACAAATATAATATATTAAAGTGCTGAAGTAATTGAACCAAACTTGATAAATTTAAACGTCAAAGAATTAAATATCCAACTTACAATTAGGTCTATTGATAAAAAGTTAAAAAGTAAAAACAACGTTATTTTAAATGCAGATAAAGGAAATAGTATAGTACTCAATGAACACCAAAATAGTTTCTAAAGTTAAAGAATTCCTAAACCACAACGATTATAAGGAAAAAACCCCACCTTAGAATTAAAAACTTCAAACAGCTATAAAAAAAAGACTGACTTTCTATTCTCATATGACCAATATGCAGTTAAAAAAACAAAGAAACTGAAGCGAAGATGGTGACTTCCTAATCAATATTACAATATTTAACAATTGAGAAAAGCTGGGAGAGCAATGGTTACTGGCTATCCTCGTGATATAACATTATCAAATGAGACAAATATTGTAGCTCATTACAATGTATGTAGGTTGTAAAGATTTTAATTAAAAAAAAGATTAATACATTAATTCAGAAAGAAAACACAATATGTAGTTATTTATGTCACAAACCTTCAAAATCGTGTTAAAATTTAGGATATAAAATTAAAAACTAACACTGCATAACTATTTTTTTTATTGAACAAATTTCTTTTCCAAATTAATAGTTAATAGAAGCTGGTAAGATTTGGTGGTGCTTCTTTTTAACTTGGCTCTGTTGGACCTTTCGGCCGTTAGAGGGCTACTTTCCTTGAAGTTCATAAAGTGCCTTCAGGTGAAAACATCTCTCTTCGCTAATTATGGCTTTCCTTCAAACTTTATGGTCTCTTAGCCGGTCGTAAACTCCGAGAGCGGATTGATGACTCCTAGTCGCTGAAGGCTAAAACAGCAGCTCACGCCTGGCGTACTCCTAACTTCTTTCCAACTTCTTTATGACGCGATATCAAATTTTCTTTGTCTTCCGCACTTTTGTTCCTGGAAATGTGAGATTCCTATGGTGCTGGTGCTCAATGTGGATCAATATGACTCCATTAGGGAGTCGATATTAGAAAGACTCCCTACTAGAGTCAATTTGAACCCCAAATAAGCTTTCATCTCCTCGTCGACTCTTCTACCTAAAAAATTCAAAGGAAAACAACGACCAGCAATATAAACAACGCATTGTCTTCCACCAAATGTTTTTAACAACATACTTGAACTTAAATATTATGCGTTTAAAATATTATGAACAATATATATTATAATATGCGTTGGGTTTGCTAAAAAAATACACTTAAAGTTTTCATAAGTGATTAACAAGTTACTTCTTTAATTTTGGTCAGATTTAGTGGATCTCGGAAACACGAGGCAAAAAATATGTCAGTTTGTATTGCAGACATGTAATTTAGTCGTAACTGATCATTTTGGTTTGATTAATCATTGCTGGGCTGACCTGTCAGACACTTTTCGGCATTTCGCCGTTTTCATTGTTTCATTGAGTAATTTCTGTGAAGCAAATCTCTTTTATAAAGTTGGGTGGGGTGCGTTTGTCGGCCGATTCACGCTATCCGGAATGTCAACGGAATGTCAAGCATCGGTAGTCAACATTACCGTTAAAATTTATTAAATGACATAATATAAATGATGACGATTTTGACTGATTCTGAGGTCATGCGTAATTTCTCGTGGTGAACATTTTCCTAACCCACGACTTCCGATTTTGTCATTTTCTTAAATCAAAATCAAAGCGATCACCGCTAGTCTCTTTATACTGAAAGATGGCAGGATGATCAATATTAAATTTGACTTTTATGGTTCTCTACTGATTACAAGAGTTAACAGCGTCCTCAGCGAACAATTATGACGTGAGACGTCACGTCAAAATTATTCGCTGAGGACGCTGTTTTTTTTTCTTTTTAATTGGTCTTGTGCTGTGAAATAACAACGCAGACAACAGGGAGAATGAACGATGGTTTTTATAAAATGAGAGAATAGAGGTAGTAAAAGAGTACAAATATTTAGGTGTAACGTTGACTCCTCCACTTTCCTTCAATATGCATTTGGCCAATAAACTTAGGGTTGCTAAACAAGGATTGAATATAACCTGGAACGGTATTCTCAATAGAGGAGATGTTCCTCTAAAAAGTAAATTTAAAGTTTTTAATTCCGTCTCTAGGGCTGTGATGTGTTATGCGTCACAAGTATGGGGCTACCATCAGTATGAAGTGGTAGAAAAAAAATAGGTCAATTATTATATTTAAATTTTAAGCCTTGGCTGGAGAAAAAAGACAAGCATGCTATATATGTAAACTAAAAACGGTGGAAGATTTGTTTCATTTTTTGGCAGTTTGTCCAACTTTGGAGAACGTTAGGTTAATTTGGTTCCACAGATGTCGTTTGACATTCCGTGAGTATATAGAACTGTTAAATGGGAAAGATTGGTTTAGTTTGTATAGATATATTATAGATGCGCTGAATTGCAGAGATAATGTTATGTTAAGTTTATAATTTGTATGTTAATTTAAGTTTTATTTGAATGTAAATATGTAAGGGTCAACTGGCAGACGACTAGATCATGCCATTACAAGTATTATTTTGTAAAAAAAAAAAAAAACGGATCAATTTCCCAATATATAGTCGGAAGACACGAAAAATAAGGTTAATGCTGGTCTAGATAATAAACTTTTCTTAATAATTTGGACGTTCTGATCATTTTGGTCTTGCTAAACTAGCTCGTGTCGTTGGTCAGACGTTTTGGCCTTGGCCATGGTCAGTACTTGGTCTGACAGACCAAACCTCCAAGTGTTGGAAGACCAAAATGATAGAACTGCAGATTCATCACCCCGCAGACGCCAAGAGGAAAGCTCGTGATGTTCCCAACGTTCGAAAAGCTCCACTGTATCCGACTTTCTTCGAAACTGTTTCAGCGAACATGGGCAGCATTGAGCAAGTCTTGTCTACAATGTTTACAAACACAATTCTTTAAACCAGAATAGTGATTGGTTTGAGATTAGTAACTAGTAATTACTATATAAAATCGAGAAAAAAAACTTTAATACCAATCGAAAATATTCATATAACAAATAGACTATAGATTGTTACAAATAGTGGTTTAGAAATATGATAAAAGGTGCACATTATAAAATAAATTATTGTTTAAATATATATATTTTTAAAATTTTAAACAAGAGAGCATCGAAATTACTTAGCGACACCTTAGCAAAATATCTAAAACTTTCTTCGTCATCAAAGTTACGGCATGCCAAAAGCTTATTGCCCTAATTAGCACCTTCCATTAGTGTTTTCCCTCTCCATTCCTTTTCTAAATTTTCTTTGGATTTTTGTTTTATTTATTTTATTTTTATCTTCAATTGTACATGTATTATATACAACCAGCAGATTGGATTTCAATTTATGATTGTGGCATTACGGGCGTTATAGAGAAAGCTAACCACTGGCAGCAGATCTAATAAAATGATAATCATTTAAGAGGTCTCTTATCTATATTATTTTCAGACGTTTACGTGGTAATTGAGAGGAATGGAGAAATCGTATTTGCTTGTTAGTGTGATTTTGTAATTTACTATGAAAACGTCTGTAAAATTTTTGATGGAAAAAAACCATTTGTAAGTATGTCGGGTTCGAATGCAGGGCCGCTGGATTCGAACCCGGGACCTTTACCTTACCGTGATGAGCGCCGTGTCAAAGACTAAACCTTGCGGCCACCGTCGCCTCCAAAAAGCCATTATTTAATAAATTGTTTCTTCTTAAGCCCATGTTTGTTAAGTTTATACCTTTGGGTAAAATTTAATTGGTTTTGTTTGGCCTTTATGAGTATTTTTAAGTGAATCGTACTTTAAGTTTTTAATTTTTTTATCCATGCTATTTTGGTTTTCATCAATGAAACTTTTAACTTTTGATCATTTATCATAACCGAATTTATCCTCATCTAATGGATATAATAATGAATCAAGCCTAGTGTGAACTAGATATTGGTAAAAATGTTTTGTATCTCTCTGACTATATAATTTATTTAATTCATTTTTGAATATTGTTTTAAGGCATTTTAGTCGGTATAGAAAAGACATTTTTGTATAAGGCGTCAGCAATAAAGATCGAAACGTTGGCACGATAAAGAAAATGTTTTTCTGAAACCTACATCACACCAGACCGCATCTCACGATTTCTGAATAATTATCGATTAACGGTCACTAATCACCACACACATGGTTATATTTTTGAGAAAAACATTAAAAACACACCAAGCAGATAAAACAAAAACAACTAAAAAAGAAGTGGTACTTAGGAACTATATAACTTATAAAATATTTATACGCATACATAAAATGTACTCAAACAATCGATAAAAGTGAAAACGTCAATACGGAATTAAATTTTTTATCATTTTAATTAATTTTACACAAATGGTATATATATAAATACATAAATGTTACAATCATTGATTACAGAAGATAATAAAGAAAAATTAGAAAAAATGTTCTTCCATATTAATTCTATTTTTTATTATTTTATGTTTATAAATGTAACATATTATTTTTTCCGATTTATGATATGGATTCGAGGAATAATTCTTTGTTTTTTGTTTGCGTGTGTGTCTCCCCACTGTGCAGTGTTTCAACTTTATTCACAATTCATCTTCTGGCCTTCAATGAGGAGAATAGATTGTTTAAGAGTGCTACGTAAACTTTATAGAAGCTCAAAACAATTTAAGTTTCAATAAAAGTAAAGTTTTTTTTAATGTTAATTAAGATTTGTAATCACGATAGCTAATACTTATACTCTTAATTTGTTCTCCTCATTGTAAGCAGAAGATGACTTGTGAATAAAGTTGAAACTGGTCGCCGGAAAACGTTGGTTTTCTTCAAAAAAAAAAAAAAAAAAAAAAAAAAAAAAAAAAAAAAAAAAAAAAAAAAAAAAAAAAAAAAAAAAAAAATTATAACATATTGAATATTTCAACTAATATAAAATATTTCAAAATCGACCGGCCGTCATTTTGAAACTGTTTCGCTACGACCGAAATACGAACTTTCGAACCAGCCAGTATTGAAAACATTTGCAGAGGCATGTGCGTGGTTAGTCGCCGCAAATAAAAATCGTTCTATGTCTGAATGTGGCCGTCAACTATCAACTTAGAAGTCGGATGTTAGGTTTTTATCAATGTGGCAGACTTTTGTACGAAGACGGCCAGATAAACTGGGAACTGAAAAGGGCAGTTGTCGTTCGAAAGAGAAATCTTGATAATTTAGAATGAATGCAGGTTCATTATGATTTGAGCCAATCTGATGTCTAATTTTCCATAAGAATCTTACCCGCGTGAATATTTGCCTTATGTCTACTACTCTACTGTAGGCGAGTCCCCCACTGTCCATATTTTCGACGAGTCAGTTTATGGTTTGCAATAATTTGTATATGCATATTCTAAAAAAATATTTAAAAAACCGGACACTCATATTTTATTGTTTATTTCAAACTACATGTATTTTTATCATTTTGTTAATTACAACATGCTCATTTGAATATAAACCAAATTGACAAAATTAATCAAAAATTTTGATAAAAATTATTTAATTATGATGGTTTCACTGAAAATTGATTAAAACACCGGAATACCATTTAGAAATAGAATGAATTTAAACAATTTACTACATGGTTTTGCTCGTAATAACGCATTAAGAGCAAAATTAGGTAAAAAATTGATAGTTAAATTTTACTTATTAACTTAATGGTTTTCCTGTGTTTTGGTGAATTTTCTTTCAAACCATTATAATTAAATATTTTTACTTAAAACTCATGAATTTCTGATGTCGTTTAATTTGGCATATACTAATATAAATATGTTGTAATTAATATAACGATAAAAATACATATAGTTTGAAATAAACAACAAAATACGTGTTCTATGAATGTTATATATGGTTAATGATATATAATACATGGTATCTAATAATATGTATTAGTTTTCCTGATCCGTTCCTTTATTGCTCCATGCGGATAATCCAATTGATGTTTAATCATCAGAAAATACAAAATACCGAAAGACTAAATCAATCAGCATTTTTTTCCTTTCGAACATAGAAATCAACGTATGATGTATGCTAGATAAATCTCTAGTGAGGTTCACTTCATTGACCAAAGTATTTCTGTACTTTTTTTCAATTACCCATCCACCTCACCGCCGTATCTAAGGAAGACCCCATACCGGCAGACCACGGCCACTAAATTAGTTTCTATGGTTTGCAAATTTAGGGGATCTTACGGTACATAACGGCTTCCTTAAAAAGGAAGGGCCAATATTTTAATAAATAACACACAAATATGGGAACAAGGAGGAACCAGCCATAAATGAAGCGTTCAGGATAGTGCTTAAACACAGCAAGTAATTTAAATATCATTAAAAAATTTATAAACTAGTCAACTTTTTTTATTTATTTTAGAAATCGTGAGATGTGGTCTAGCATCCTCGCGCGCCGTGAAATGTGATCGCTGCCTTCATTTTAATCCATTCTAATGCATTGAAGGGTAACGACCGTTTTTCAGACGAAAATTTAAAATAGTTCTTAATTAAATTAAAACCACTTTTGCACAAAATGAAACTGGTTCCATCAAATGCCGAGATTTAGAAGTGCATTAAATATTTTTTTGATAATTGTGAATCACGTATTCTGGTGTCCCTTGCCTTGATTACCATTTCTTACGCTGTGTGAAGACTTGTCTTTTGTCGTCAAAAAACTACCTTTCAGAGGAAAAAATCGATTAATTTCCTACTTAAGAGGAATCACCGTCTAACGGTGCATGGCGTAACGAGCTCGACGAGAAACACGCTTCTCTTGAAAAGTTAGTTAGTCAAATTCGGTACACTTGCTTCAAAATTATTTATCATATTGAAACAATTGTTTTTTGTTTCATTCTCCACAGCAAAAACGAACAACCAATTGTGAGTTTTTTTCAAACCCAAGAATATAGAAAAATCGTTCTTGTTTGTTTAAAAAAAAAAGGTGAAACATTTTAACATTTTACAAAATTTTAGGTTGGTGCCCAAAATTAATGGGGTTTTCAAAAAATCCTTAAAAAAGCAATTGTAAGACACTAGCAAATATAAAACAAAAACATATTCACTGCACAGTGCAAGCTACTTTAAGGGTCTCTGTTTAGGGGATAACGTTGCCTACAGGACACAGTTGCAGGAATATTATTTTTTTATGAATTTAACACCTCTATATAGGGGACACTCTCAATCTACTTAAAAAAACCGTTCGATAGAAAGAACACTTTAATTTTTTTAAATTCTATCATTCGAAAAGGGCCTTTTCCGTGGATTAAATCTCCGTTTGAAGGTACAAGGAATAAATTAGGAGCGAGTCTAGAGAAGATCAGCGCTATGCAAAGCACGGCCTCGTCCCACCGTGGCTACGGTGATGGATGAAGGACCATCGATCACTCTTTATTACCCGAATCATCATATTGATGGTGTCCATTAAAAGAAAATCCTACTCGCCTCGGTATTTCAATTGTGAAAAAGTAACCACTAAAGTCGTCAATTGTTCTTTGCTTAATAAACACAAGATATATTATTTTTGTTAATCAGCAACAATCGTGAAACCTCACAACTCGCATTCTTTGCGAACCATTTTAAAAATTAAATTGTCTGTACATAACTCCAATCTACAGAACAACTGAATTTATGATACTTTTAAATAGTAATCATTTAAAGGTAATCGCTACAATATTTATTTCTGTGGCCTTAGTAATTCAGACTTTTTGCAAAAACGGCGTCAAAACGCGTTCCACGCAACGACTCTCCGTCACGAAGGCTTAGCATCCTCGCGCGCCGCGTAATGTGAACATTCGTTTGTTTTAATCTGTTCTAATGTACTAAGGGGGTGGCAACCGTTTTTCAGACGAAAATTTAAAATAGTTCTTAACTGAACTAAAACCTCTTTTGCCCGTGATGAAACTGGTTCCATCAAATCCCAAGCTTTAGAAGTGCTTTAAATTTATTTAGAAATCGTGAGATGCGATCTGGTGTGATGTAGGTTTCAGAAAAACATTTTCTTTATCGTGCCAACGTTTCGATCTTTATTGAGATCATCTTCAGGGCCNGATGATCTCAATAAAGATCGAAACGTTGGCACGATAAAGAAAATGTTTTTCTGAAACCTACATCACACCAGACCGCATCTCACGATTTCTGAATAAATATCGATTAACGGTCACTAATCACCACACACTAGTCAATTTTATTGACTATAGCTCGGCTAACAGGTTTGTAGGCAAAGGTGCTTCTTTTCTTTTTAAATAAATTGTCTATTCGCCGATGAAAGCAAGCAAATCGCTCCTGCTGTTATTTCTTTCATGTTTTTCTCATATTGTTCCTCAGAACTCATTTCGCGAACACTACTCTGATGTATACTGTATGACTTTCGCTTGTGACACTTCGTGCTTGCGTCGAACAAATGTGCACCCCGGCCGACATGCGACAATGCGTCGGGTATGTGTGTTCCCCGCTCAAAATCTTTTTTCCCCCAATGCATTGATTTAAAATGATAGGGTTGAAAGGATTGTCTAACACGACGAATAGTTTTATTGCTTTCACTGGATTTGCTCCACCATCAGGGCAAACATTATTTAATACATTTTGAATATTTGGTTCAATTTCAACAAGAATTTTTAAAATTGTCTTTTTCAAAGCGAAACGACATTAAAAGACCAACTAGAGAAAAGTCATGTAATAACCGTAGGCCCGGCGATAAAACAATTTTCCTTTAGTTACACCATAATTTCATTTCCATTTATTGCCAATACATATCTATTATTACATATTGAATTAAAATTGATTGCTTTACCATAGTGCATGAAGTTAATTTTAATTTTATGCTGAATATTGTGTGGTGTATATATCTTACCACATGTTCGCTCTTTTATTTGAAACAAAGGCTAATGGACAGATGGTAATAAAACGATACAAAACTGGCAAATTATCATGTGTAAAAAAAGTAATCAGACCCACCACTGAATATGGCTTGAAATCTAAAAAAAGCCTGACGAAACTAGGGAGGGTAGACCAAAATGATTGGAAATTGCCCAACTATAGGTCGACTCGTTTGCTCCATTTAAAACCCACTTTCATCTATCTCTCTCACTCACTCTCTCTCTCTCTCTCTCTCTATCTCTCTCTCTCTCTCTCTCTCTCTCTCTCTCTCTCACACACTTTTTTTACTGTTTACTCTAAAACAAGTCGATTATCACATGTAAAACAAAACCCTATAATTTATTGCATTCTAACCATAATTATTTACATATTAAATTCACTAGTTTCGCGGTCCGCTTGACCAATTAATATCTTACAATTAATTACGGTTTTCAATTGACATAAAAAAGTCAATGGCACGAGAGGGATTCGAACCTACGATCTTCGGCTTGATACGCCGCTGCTCTACCACTTGAGCTATCGTGACCTCGATCCACTCCCTCGAAGATCGTGGGTTCGAATCCCGCTCGTGCCATTGACTTTTTTATCTCAACCTTAATTAATTGTAATTATTTACAAAATTTACACCCTTAAAGAGACTTAACGAGGTTCATAAGGGGAAAAGTCAGTTTTTCTTGTACTCATCAACCCATCACGACAATTTAAATGTTTTTATATATCAAAGTAACAGTTGTAAATTTAAAATGTTCTAAGGATTAATAAAATATAATCTTGGTAAATAATTTGCAGCTTGATCATTTCCGATCCTCATCATGGACACTGGAAGAGATCTTTGTACACGTCGTTCGCTCAATTATTGTTTTTTCTCATAAGCATCGCTCGTGAAGTCTTAAAGAAAAACATAGTTCTCTTATGATTTTCTATTGTTTTTAATGTCATCAGGAATTTCTGTAACGTATAAAAACGACGGAGCATCTAGCAAGTATGGTGTTAATGCAGTTTTTTTAACGATTTTTTTTTTTTGAAGGGCAGCCTTGTGGTTCTCCATGTTACGATTGTTTTACACGTTTACCTCATCAAGATATAATGTTTACAAAATTGTTCTAACAACGATGTAGCATCCACTTGTGTAAAAAATTCGTATGGATTTGCAAGTCTCGGTCTTCAGTGATCAATGCAGCTGTGCTTATGTTCTCAATAAGGATAAGGCATGTGGTCTGCAAAAGGAATAAATATAATTATAAAAATAAAAACCTTTCAGTTTTATATACTGCTTTCTTTAGAACTTTAAATAAAACCTTTGTTATATACAACTATATTAACATCCATCTGAGAAATTAATTGGCAGGATGGTGCACATATTGGCTTTTTTAATGTCGGGTCCTGCAAGAAGAACCTTGGGTAATTTTTTGTCTAGCGACATAGACCAGATAAAGCAAGAAGTCTAAGGATGCCACTAAGCCTTTAGTGCTGAATTTTTATTAAAGATGTTAGGCCTGTTCTTAATATTCTTATCCCAGGTTCTGTTGTTTCTTCTGAGACGTTCGTTGAAAGCCACAAGTATTATTTCAATAAAGGCATAGGAAACTATGCAATTTATACATATTACTTTGTCTATAATCTGTTCTCAACCCATAGCCGTTTTTTATTTAACGAGATAAGAAAAGGTTTTTCAATTTGGTTGAAGCCCGTGTCCCAACGGTGGAAGCAGGTGTACAAAAGGAAGACACTTATCAGATAGATACCCTGGGATAACATAGTTAGTGCGCAATCCCCTTAACTGCATTAGCCGCATTTAAAACCGAATGCTGGATTATCCGGTCCTGTTTAATCAATGGTCAGACCGCTTAATTCACTTAGGTCCGTACTTGTTTCACCATATCTACCCAGCAATAATTCACTTAGCCGGTGGTGCAGGCCAAACCTAAATTGTTAACTGTTTTTAACGATAAACTTCCATTCCTCGACGGGTGGAAGGCATTGCCTTTTGCGAAAGCCATAACGTATAAAAGATTTTTATTGTCGAGCATTGTAATTTGACATGCACAAAACCTATAAAAAAGCGAAAGCGTGTTAAAAGAACCAGACCCAGGGTCTCGAAAGATCGGGAGAAAATCAATTTTATTTGAAATTGTTACGACGTGAACAGTTGTATAACTACACTATCATATTATTATTAGCTATTTGCAAAAATGGAGTTGAAATTATTGTAAAAATTAAATAAAAGAATAAACCTGAAATTTGGTCGTTTGTAATCGTTCGATTTTATACAACCTGGCTAGTTTCTTCTTTTGTTAGTATTTAGCCATATTCAGTTGGCCTAATTGATATTTTTTCGTTTTTGATTGTCATTTTTCCTTTCCAACCTGAATTAAAAGAAAGAACAAAAAAAAGAGCGAACAATGTGCAAAAAGAACAATGGTCAATTACTTTACCTCCATGAGAGGGTCAACTTACAAACTTTAAGATGTTTTGTTGTTTTTAAAAAATGATACCGTATTATTATTATTATTATTTTTTAAATTTAGAAATCGTGAGATGCGGTCTGGTGTGATGTAGGTTTCAGAGAAAACATTTTCTTTATCGGATTTACAAACATTGTTTACAATGTTGGAATGTTCCAATTGGAAAAGTGAATTTATACAATGCAAAATAGTTTTTATATATTCAATCAAAGTATTTCTACTCACTCAAAGTGTTTGTCTTCTGTGTAATTGTGCCATTCTAGTGAGTAGAAATATTTTGATTAATATGGTAATTAATATGATTAATGATGAATATATAAAAAATATATTTTGCATTGTATAAATTCACTTTTCCACATCCAAGATGTAATTGTTATATGTAAACAATGTTTGTAAATCCCAGACCCTGAAGATGATCTCTATAAAGATCGAAACGTTGGCACGATAAAGAAAATGTTTTTCTGAAACCTACATCACACCAGATCGCATCTCACGATTTCTACATAAATATCGATTAACGGTCACTAATCACCACACATTATTTTTTTTTGGTCGGCGAACGGCAAAGATCATAGCCGACACGCTAGAAAACCTAAAGGTTGGGGTTAGTGTTTCCCTATTTGTTAATTTTTCTTCGTTTTCTTTTCCCATTACCCCCTTCTTTTTTCACCTTCTTTTTCTTCTCCTTTCTATTTTATACGTGTACTTGCGAGCGTATGTGCAACACCCACGTCCACACGCAGGCGCATTAGGAGGGGGGGACGTCCTCACTATTTCCCTCCAGATCTTCCGCTTGTCTGTAGCTCTGAGAGTTAGTAGTTTTCACATGCATGACCTCGTCCCCCACCCTCTCTCAATTATTTCCTTTCATCTTTTTTTTCCCTCCTCTTCTTTCTTCTTCTTTTTTCTCGTTTTGGAATTTTATTTCTTTACGTAGTTTTGTATTGGGCTAGGCAAATCTGTGTCAGAGTGATTGGAGATTCTCCAAGCGATCTTTCTCAGGACGGGATACGTTGGACTAATTCGTCACTACTAACCCCATCTTCTTGTAGTTTGGGGTGTTCGGATCCATGGCGACGTGTGCCACCTTACTACCGACTATCGACTCCCTCTTCTTGTAGTGGAGGGGCGTTCGGATGCTTGGTGACCCAGTGCTGCTCCTCACACGTGGCGAAATGCCCTAATCCAATTTTTACAATAAAATCTCCATTCGCACCAATAAAATGTACTAACCTATGTGTAAAGATTAGTGACCGTTAATCGATAGTCATTCAGATATCGTGAGATGCGATCGGGTAACCGCATCTCACGATATCTGAATAAGTACTAACCTATGTTGGCGGGCTCGGGAGACATTCAACCGGAGCCCGCCCTTAAAATCTAACCAAAAATAAAGTTAAAATGAACCTTTCACACAAATAAATACATGCATACTAAAAAATACATTCACGCAACTTCATCCATACTATGTGTTCAATTAAAATAAGGTGGGCCGCGGGGTGTGGTCTAAAACGGCGCTGTCTCACCTCGCACTCATACAATTCCCTACAACTAAACTAAAACTAAATGTGGTGTGTCTGTGGGGTACTCTATATTCCAGGTCCGACTCTCTTAGACGAAACCATTCTCGCAAATAAATACATTCACACCAAAGTAAGATAAAAATGAACCACGTGTGCAGAGAGCTAGATTTGATTGTATAAATTTATCCTCTTCAGATACGGAACGAGGTTATACTCGCTGTTGTATTTTAATACTCTAATCATCTCTGCTGGAAGGGCACACCTGTCACGGTATGGCGCTAGGCTGACGCATTCTTCTATCAGGTGTTGTATTGTCATCCTAGCACCATGTAAGTGGCACCTCCGGGGTCTCTTTCCGATAAGAAGGTGTCGTGTGTTAACCTGGTGTGGCCTATTCTCAGTCTTGTTAGGATGATGGTTTTTCTTTTATCCAAATTCTCCGAGACTCACGGCTTAACATTCGGCTTAATCCGGTTCAGCTTTTCGGTCATCCCAGTCCAGCGGGTTTGACGGCGTATTATTAAAGATGAAATTTGACAATTTCCTGTATAATTTTAGAACTGAACAAACTACAATAAAAAAAAGTCTTTTCACTTTTCCATTTTCATTGGTGGGTCTGATTAGTATTTTTTTAGTTTTTTTTTCCAAGCTACTTAAAAACAAAAACGAATTAAGTACAATAAAAAACAAACAGAAATAATGAACAAAACATAATGGCGTGAACATGTCTAAAAAGAACCAGGTCTAGGGACGAGGAGAACGGGAGAAGATTATGTTACAAATTATCGATCAAGATTAGATTACCTACTGCGTCGAACTTTATACATCTAAAACTAGCACTTTTATATAGTAAATTTCCGTGAAGGTTGATTTGCACTAGAAAAAACCGACTATTTTCTCCTTATCAGACATCCGTCTCGTTAAGGGTGGAAATTATAAATAATTTTAAAGTGAAAATTCGATAAATTTTTTGTTTGGTATACATCCACAATTGGCCTGGATTTATAGTAGTTATAAAAAAGAGATAGTAGTTGTATTTGAACCTGTAGTTTGGTAGTTTTCGATTATTTTCTGCTTACCCCGCCTAGTTTTGTCTGCCAGAGACGTTTCGGTATTTTACCATATTCAGTAGTTGGTCTGATTGATAATTTTATTTTATACTTCCTTCTAGTATGACCTTTGAAAATGAAAAATGTACAAAAGAGCGAACCAGTACAAAAAATGCCCAAGGTCTAGGAGGATCGGAAAATATCAAGCTACAAATAATTTCCCCAAGATAAAATTTCTTACTACTTTGGTAAGTTTTAATAGAGATCGGATACTTTTAAATAGAAAACTTCAGGAGTTCTGTTTTTAATCAATTTGTAAATAATTAACTAAATAATATTGAATGATCTTTGATTCTGGTTAAAACGAATACGACGTCCTTATTACCACTCACAGTGTTGTGAGTTCAGGGCAAAGAATAAAATTTCATTAATTTTTAAAACTTCAACTTAACATTAATAAATTAAATTAGTAACTCTTGCCATACAGGGGGCTTAATGTCTAATTACCATTTGGGTTTCGCTGTCGAGGGATCAAACTATTTAACAATACATTTTTTATATTTTAATTAATTAAAACGCGGCCTTTGCCGGAATTCGGACCTAGAACCCCTTGTATGGCAAATAAGTCGGATACCTTAACCATTCGGCCACCACGGTCCCTTATAATCATTTAAATAATATAACTAGAAAACAATTATTGCAACAATCACGATAAGATGTGGGGCAATTATGACTTTTGGTGGTTCCTGCCCAGTAAACAAATTTAAGCAAAGGGAATGTGAAATTCTTGAAAAGTGTGTCGGTGGGTGGTATGACCAACAAACATGTTCTGCCCTTTTTTTAATGAAAATATTACCTATCGTAGTAGGCGGTAGCGAGAGGCGGTGAAAAGTTTATTTTTTTCCCCACGAGCACTCTCTGGTAAAACTAGGCTCCGAACTCGTCCTCCTATGTCGTCTGCAGAAAGCTTCATTTTAAACTTTGCACCGTTCCGAAACTTAGGGGGAAGGGCGTGTAGTGTGCAGCTTCTGCCTGTTCCACTTGTCGGGGGGATTAATGTTAATTCGAAGTAAGTGGGCTTCTACTTTACGCCGGGTAGAAACTTTTTCATTGTTAAATTGTTTGATTTAAATTTCGGGAGTAATGGACTCTGTAATCTCGAAAATGGCGGTTCTAAAGTAGCGCTAGCCTGTGGTTTCTTTGTTCCACGCTGAAATCTCCTTTTACATTCAATTTTTAATTACAAAAATTAAAAACATTCAAAGATAACATTTACTACAGGTTTTGAACGGCTGGATTTCATAGATTTTTGGTAGTTAACTTTGTTTTTAAATCAACAACGCTTTTAACATGCGAATTATCAATTTGTGTTTATTAAATAGCGTGGTACAATACAAGCGAGAATTATTTTCCGCTATTTTCAAGTAATTGTAGGTACTGACACACGATGAATACCACGCGATAATCGATAGTACAACTTAATACAGTGAATCTGGTCCAAATCGACTTTCCGTTTAATAGAGGTTGCATGGTTTTGACGGCTTTTTTCCCCCAGTTGCAATTATCAAATTGACGTGCGTGGTAAAGTTCAATTTGCTATTAAGCCCAACTCCTAAGTACTTTCCCGATGGGGACCAAGGTACCGCCATTCCCATTATCGTTTAACACAAAGCCTCTTTTGGCAAAAAGATTTTCCAATTGCCGGCAACCCGGACTTTTAATTAATTGGATAAAAACGTTCTTTCAAAGTATTACTACGGTAATTTTCAATATTACTTTTTTTTTATATTTGTGATAGTTTTGTTTTACTTTTCTCAGTTTTTAACTGAAAGGCGGTTTAAAACATGTATTTTGTAAAAATGTATTTATTATGATTTTTTTAAACTGGGATTTGTAGTCACAAGAAGCAAACGAGACAACAGACAAAGTGACAATTAAGCATGTTATACAATGTAGGAAAAGTCACACAACAACGACACACCCTCATTTTGAGTCAATCAATCTCGGCCACAACCGGTTCAAACGACGAGTGGGATTTCCAGGAATGTTGGGACAAGAAAGCTTCTGAACAAGTGGATGGTATGTAGGGTTAAAGTTTTGTTGATGTTTGTATATTGGATTTTTAATAATGTCAATTACAAATGGGATTTGGTGGTCATTGTGGATTGTTAGGTTTGAAACGTAGCAGGGACGGATGGATACGATTTTTTCGTCGATCTCAAGTTCAATTCTCTTGTCAATACCGGTCTCAGGAGTGTCACGAACAGGATGAGATAGCAAGCAGGTATACTTTTGTGTTTCATTTTATTTATTTATAGGGGGCGTCGGTGGCCGCAACGGTTTAGGCGTAAAGGTCCCGGGTTCGAATCCAGCGGCCCTGCATTCGAACTCGACAGACTTACAAATGGGCTTTTTTTCAAAAACACCGGCACCTCGAGGGTTGATATAACCTTTGCTGTTGCGAACCCTCGTAAAAAAAAATTAATTTTTTAAAACTATTTTTGAAAAATCAATTTCTTTAAACGAGGCTCATACACTAATATCATTATGGAAACGGTCTTATTTTAATAATATCAAGTCATTCGGGTATCTGTATATTTTTTAGGAGTTCTGGCGACCTGTTCTCGTGTGTACAAACTAACAGAAAATTTCAAATGGAAAAGTTTTTTTGGGGAGAAGAGGAAATAATGCCTGAATTGTGTTACAATTTTAAAAAGACGATATTCAACCGGTCCCGTCTTAGAATAAGGTGTATTTGTTAAAATAAGAACAATAAAAATTAGTTTAAAACGACCACACAAAAAAGGCAGTGAATCGGACGGGAACAACGTGAGGTCCCTCACCAATCTGGGAAATATAACTCCTCAATAATTAAGCAGAGTTGGTCTGAGGGTCATAGCACGGGAGCGACGTGACGTTTCTCACAAACCAGGGATACCTAAACCTGCAATAATTACTCAGTTGTCAGATAAATAAGAAAGTTGAAGGGTACCGCAGACTCAGACGGGAGCTAATTGTTAATAGACTCATCCCAGATTTAGATTGGGGCTGACTTGTTAGATTAATTCAGTTAATTGTTGTGGTTGTGTACATTTAAAAAGCGGAATTTTGTTCAAATAAATGTTTGGGAAAAAGCTGTCTGGTTTAATAAATTCGCGAACCTTACCTTCCCCTACACAAACAAAACCGAATATAGAAAGACTGTCAGAACGGGCGCGCTGTCTCCGCCGCTTAAAACACGAACAAAAAATATTTGTTATTCTAGGAAAACAATAAAATCGAGAAAATCCCATCGTGTAATATTGACAAGCAATATTATTTATGCTATTACAGAATACTTTGTCAATTACGGAAAGCGTAAAATTTTTCCCTGTTGACTGCGGGCGTTGAACTGAAATTTAGTCGTCACCAATGATTTTATTCCGCCTCGTAGGGTTGGCATGTCAGACGTATTTTGGCATTCGCTAAATTCAGTGTTGATGCCTCACCCTGCTTATAATCCTGAACAGAATTAAATATTATACAATACTTTGCCAGTTAGGGATATTGTGAGAATTTTCCACGTTGTCTGCAGAGTTTTGAATCCGAAATTTGGTCATTATCGATAATTTCGTTCTCCCAATAAGAGCTCCCTTGGTCTCAGATTCGTTTCGCAATCGTTAGTGTGTCTGTTAGATTTATAAAGTATCGAAGGAGACCTGTGTCGCGTCTGGCAGTCATAATTAAATAAAGGAACATTTGTGGCCGACTGCACCTGGTTCAATAAGTATTTTACGTAACGATACTATCACAGTTAGTTGAGTTTTATTAAAACATTGTCGATACAATTTCGACAAAACTTCACACGAATCATTGGTTCGCGTGCGAAGGGCAATCGTATTATCCTCTAATTCCCATGGCAGTCTAAACGAGTTTTCAAACGATTTCATCTAACTCTGTTTGTTTATCTTTAAAAAGAATTTTAATGCAGCTAGTTAGTAGCAAAAGTGAACATTTATTGTAATAAATAGATTGGCATCTACGTAGGAGGCGGCTATGCTATCCAAGCATTGATTTCTCTATTGGGAAGAAGGATAAACAGAAATGTATTTTGAAAACACGATATTCTATTAAAATTTAGTCTACATTTCAACAATATAATAAAATAAATATTAAACATTTATATAATATTTATGAAAAAATTTAGCAACGTATTTTCGGTGTAAGTTTTCAATAGCCAGGCTTCACGACAAACTGTTTTGAAAAACTTCACAATGGTTCACATTTTTCCAATAATATTTAATAAATTTGACTCAGGTATTGCATGCGTGTTAAAGAATGTATGCCGAAGAGTTAAAGCAATCTGAATATGGTAAGTAGTTGTAAGTTAATAAGAATTAGAGCTTTGAAAAAAAAAACAAATTGTCAATATTTTCTAACATGTTGGCAATTGTTCTTTGCTTAACAATCACAAGCTTTTATTAGTTAACACCAATTGTGAAAACTCACGACTCGCATTCTTTATCAACCTTTTAAAAAACTAAATGGTCAGTACATAATTCCAAACTACATAGAATCTGTATTTATGATAATTTTAAATGATGATCCAGGTAATAATAATTATGTAAAAAATTGGGATATTTCATCATGGGGTCTGCTGGTTGCCAAAGATTTAGTTTGGTCGTTTCTGATCATTTTGGTGTTCCTTCTTCTCAATGTTTTATTTATTTTAGCAATACTATTTTCATCGCTATAATAGTCATTTCTGCGACGATTTTAAATCAGGCGTTTTGAAAAAAGGCTTCAAAAAGCGATCAACGCAACGACTCTCCGTCTTGAAGGTTTAGCATCCTTGCGCGCCGTGAAATGTGAACGTTGAAACTTAACAAAACAATGTTGCTGCGTATTTTCGGTGTAATGTTTCAATAGCAAGGCCTTCCGGTAAGCTGTTTCGAAAAACTTCACATTGGTACACTTTTTTCCAATTATATTTAATAAATTTTACTCAATTGCGTGTTTAGAAATGTATAACGAAGAGTAGCTATCAGTTGATAGTTGTAAGTTGATAAGAATTTGAATTTTTGAGGAAAAATTGCCCATTTTTTCTAAGTTGTAACATTTTTTCTCATAAACTGTACCTTATTTTTAAAATTCCTTAGAGACATCGCTTTGAAAACATCTGCTTAAAGGTTCTTTAAATAACTATCAAAATAGATTAATAACATTAAAAAAAATTTAAATTTAAAAATTTTTAAAATTTAAAATTTAAAAAAAATTTAAAAAAATCCTTTACGTGTGTAAATGTGATTTTTCAGTAGAGGTATAAAACTGAAATAGTTGTAATTCAGGCGACAAATTCGACAATGACCTTTGAATGTAATTTTTTTTTTCGAGGTGTGTTGTGTAAAACAGTTTTCAAATAGGCAAAACTGATGTTTCCGGGAATCCATTATTTTGAACCAAGAAGCCACCGAAAAATTTCGTAATTTATGCACTAAAGACAAAAGGACAATCGTATACACATGGCCTTGAAGCGTTTTTTTTAAGTATAAATTTAAATTTATACTAAATGCGTTACAATCAGAATGAATTAAATTGATTTGTATATTTGTAATTTTATATAAACTTTTATTTTCATATTGTAAATATTTTAATACATTTTGATAAATGTTCATAGTTTTTATATCGATTTTATTATTTTTATTATAAATTACGTTTGTTATAATTTTTTCAATAACCGTAAGAAATACAAAATGAGTTCGAAGAGAAAAAAAGAAATAAAGTACCTACAAAAAGACCTGGTAATATTCATTTTACTCGCTTTTCCGAAAGTGGTCAAAGCTAAATTTAATAATTTTGTAAAAAAATTTCCTTTGCCAGCAAAATTTTGAGGAAAAAAATGTTGGATGCAGAAGAGCCTGAAAAATTTGAGAAAATAAGCTGTCCTTGCCCCTGAAGATTCACCGAGAGTCAAATATGTTGCCTTCACCGATTCAACGGACACTACTGAAGACTCTGTCATAGTGTATGTAATTATATGGACCGGTGACGTATATTTCAGATTTGGTCTGCGTGTTCGTTCCGCAAATGGCATTTACGTCACGCCTAAATGTGAATATAGAAGGTTATATAAATCCATCTTGTGTATATCAACATTTTCTTCGTCAGTCTTTTGTTCATCATCAGGTGAAAATTAAAAAAATTTGGATGTAACTTGAAGTTTACTTATCATCTGAAACTTATCGTCTGAAAGAACTGATACTTCATTAAGGAGAATCCTGATGAACCATAAAAAAATATATACACCATTTCACGAAAATAATCTTATTATTAATAAAGAAGTTGAAATTCGTGGTTGCCATTCCCAAAGTAACTTTAAGGTTTTTGCATTTACCTCAGTATTTTGGTTACAAAATTAATATACTGGCAAAAAATTAATTATTGTAATTATGTGTCGATACATATCAAAAATATAACTTTTATAAACTCACTTTTATCAATTTTTGGTAAATAAAAAAAAGAGCCCAGGAGGTAAAAGAAATTTCGCAGTAAGCCATATACCTAATAAATGGAAAATGATGATGGTTTTATGAAACGTACAGGCGCGTTAGATTGCGAAGATGACCATCACCAAACCAAAAAACATTAAATATGTACTATACAGATGCTTGGGAACTGGCTGGTTAAATGTAATTTCCTAAGGTATTAGTGACCCTTGGACTATATAATTTTTGCAGTTTACAACTTTGGATATACGTCTTTGTTGAATTTTCGTAATTGGGCTTCTTCCCCTTTAAATTTTAATAACATTAAAAATAATCCGGATTTTCAGATTAGTGGTTGGACTTCCGCCGACTTCGTGATTCTCATTACAATGACGATACGGCTGTGTATTAATCGCAGGATTATCGCCTTACTACGGGGGGGCAAATACCCGGCCTAACTCGATTCAGTATTAACCTCTCGTACGATAAGCCGTGATTATTGTTCACGACCTTCGACCAGTGTAAATAATACCAATTGAATATCTAAATTGAATTGAATAACTATATATTAACATTATGCAGCATACCAGAAATATTACATGCATTATGCTGAATATAAACATTTCAAAATAATTGTGTAATTTATAACAATAATAAAGCTGGAGAGAAAAATTGTTTCTCGTACATTATAAAGAATTTTAAAGCGTCAAACAATTCTTTTTACGGATACATTTTAATTTTTATGTTTTGGGTAGTTTTTGTGTACGATCGGCGGCCTCAGAGGCTTGTCGAGCCTTTGAAACTGAGCGAAGTGATATTGATTCATTCAACAACAATTTTTCAGAGTGCTACGTTAGAATCCTTTTCTGTACCCGGCGTCCTATTCAAGCGGAGAGAAAAACCTACCGGTCTGACGATAGGAACGAACGCTTTAATCTGTTTAATGGTTTTATCTTCCGAAATGGCTCTCTCCCTGGACCAGGTGTTATAACGGCCTTTCGTAAAATTACACCGGGGCTTTAGCGTGGATTAAATCTCCGTTTAAAGGTAGAAGGAATAAATTAGGACAGTCTTGAGAAGATCAGCGCTATGAAAAGCCCGGCCTCGTATCATTGTCGATCGACAACGGTGATGGATGAAGGACCATCGATCACTCTCGCTTGCCCGAATCACCATATTGATAGTGTTCTTTAAAGAAAATCCTGCTCGTATCGATATTTCAATTGTGAAAAATTAACGACCGAAGTTAATAATGTTTCTTTGCTTAATAAACACAAGCTTTTATATCATTTTTATTAATTAACCACAATTGTGAAAATTCATAACTAGCATTCTTTGCCAACCATTGGAAAAAACTAAATGGTCAGTATGTAACTCAAATCTACAGAGCAACTGTACTTATGATAATTTTAAATAACTATCGCTAGAATATTCATAATAATTCAGATTTTTTAACAAAAACGGCGCCAAAATGCGTTCCCGCAACGACAGTCCGTCATGAAGGTTTAGCATCCTCGCGCGCCGTGAAATGTGATCGCTGCCTTCATTTTAATCCATTCTAATGCATTGAAGGGTAACGACCGTTTTTCAGACGAAAATTTAAAATAGTTCTTAATTAAATTAAAACCTCTTTTGCACAAAATGAAACTGGTTCCATCAAATGCCGAGATTTAGAAGTGCTTTAAATATTTTTTTGATAATTGTGAATCACGTATTCTGGTGTCCCTTGCCTTGATTACCATTTCTTACGCTGTGTGAAGACTTGTCTTTTGTCGTCAAAAAACTACCTTTCAGAGGAAAAAATCGATTAATTTCCTACTTAAGAGGAATCACCGTCTAACGGTGCATGGCGTAACGAGCTCGACGAGAAACACGCTTCTCATGAAAAGTTAGTTAGTCAAATTCGGTACACTTGCTTCAAAATTATTTATCATATTGAAACAATTGTTTTTTGTTTCATTCTCCACAGCAAAAACGAACAACCAATTGTGAGTTTTTTTCAAACCCAAGAATATAGAAAAATCGTTCTTGTTTGTTTAAAAAAAAAAAAAAGGTGAAACATTTTAACATTTTACAAAATTTTAGGTTGGTGCCCAAAATTAATGGGGTTTTCAAAAAATCCTTAAAAAAGCAATTGTAAGACACTAGCAAATATAAAACAAAAACATATTCACTGCACAGTGCACGCTACTTTAAGGGTCTCTGTTTAGGGGATAACGTTGCCTACAGGACACAGTTGCAGGAATATTAATTTTTTATGAATTTAACACCTCTATATAGGGGACCCTCTCAATCTACTTAAAAAAACCGTTCGATAGAAAGAACACTTTAATTTTTTTAAATTCTATCATTCAATAAGGGCTTTTTCCGTGGATTAAATCTCCGTTTGAAGGTACAAGGAATAAATTAGGAGCGAGTCTAGAGAAGATCAGCGCTATGCAAAGCACGGCCTCGTCCCACCGTGGCTACGGTGATGGATGAAGGACCATCGATCACTCTTTATTACCCGAATCATCATATTGATGGTGTCCATTAAAAGAAAATCCTACTCGCCTCGGTATTTCAATTGTGAAAAAGTAACCACTAAAGTCGTCAATTGTTCTTTGCTTAATAAACACAAGATATATTATTTTTGTTAATCAGCAACAATCGTGAAAACACAACTCGCATTCTTTGCGAACCATTTTAAAAATTAAATTGTCTGTACATAACTCCAATCTACAGAACAACTGAATTTATGATACTTTTAAATAGTAATCATTTAAAGGTAATCGCTACAATATTTATTTCTGTGGCCTTAGTAATTCAGACTTTTTGCAAAAACGGCGTCAAAACGCGTTCCACGCAACGACTCTCCGTCACGAAGGCTTAGCATCCTCGCGCGCCGCGTAATGTGAACATTCGTTTGTTTTAATCTGTTCTAATGTACTAAGGGGGTGGCAACCGTTTTTCAGACGAAAATTTAAAATAGTTCTTAACTGAACTGAAACCTCTTTTGCCCGTGATGAAACTGGTTCCATCAAATCCCAAGCTTTAGAAGTGCTTTAAATTTATTTAGAAATCGTGAGATGCGATCTGGTGTGATGTAGGTTTCAGAAAAACATTTTCTTTATCGTGCCAACGTTTCGATCTTTATTGAGATCATCTTCAGGGCCNGGCACGATAAAGAAAATGTTTTTCTGAAACCTACATCACACCAGACCGCATCTCACGATTTCTAAATAAATATCGATTAACGGTCACTAATCACAACACAGTGCTTTAAATATTTTTTGTAATAATTGTAAATCAAGTATTTAGGTGTACCTCGCCTTGATTAACCCTTTCTTGAGATGTATGAAGACTCGTCCGTTAATATATTCTACGTCAAAAAATTACGTTTCAAAGGAAAAAAATCGTTTAATTTCCTCCTCAAGAGGAATCCATGTGTAACGCTCCATGGCGTAAAGAGGGCGGCAAAGGACACAGTACACTCTTTTCAAAATTATTTATCATATTTAAATAATACTTTTTTCATTTTGTATAGGAAAAATGAAAAAAACAAATTGTACTGCGAATGCTAAAAAAGCCAGGAATGTAGATATATGTTTTTTTGTCGAAAAAAAGTGAAACATTTAACAAAATTTTAGATTGTTGCCCAAAATTAATGTACCACTGTTTTCAAAAAATCCTTAATAAAGCAATTGTAAGACACTAGCAAACATAAAACAAAAACAGATTGGTTGCACAGTGCAAGCTACGTTAAGGAACTTCACGGTTTAGGGGACACTAGCTTGCAAGACTCAGTTGAAGGAAGATTACTTTTTATGTATTTAAAATGTCTAGATAGGGGACACTCTTTATATATGTATAAACTAATTTTTTCGATAGGAACTTTAATCTTATCGGGTTGTCCGGAAAATAATGCAGGATTTTAAGTTTTCATTAAAAAAAATCTATATAAAATATTCTGTTTACGTTTACAGGATTACTCATTNATGGGAAATTATTTTGATTAAAGAACATTGCTTTAAAGTAACTAGTTTCTTTTTTTTTGTTTAATACCAAAATCCTGCATTATTTTCCGGACAACCTAATATTAATGGTTCTATCATTCGAAAATGGCCTTTTCCGTGGATTAAATCTCCGTTTCAAAATACAAGGAATAAATTAGGACCGAGTCTTGAGAAGATCAGCACTATGAAAAGCCCGGCCTCGTACCACCGTGGATTGACAACGGTGATGGATGAAGGACCATTGATCACTCTCGCTTACCCGAATCATCATATGATGGTGTCCATTAAAAGAAAATCCTACTCGCCTCGATATTTCAATTGTGAAAAATTAACGACTGAATTTGACAATTTTTCTTTGCTTAATAAACACAAGCTTGTATATAATTTTTATAAATTAATTATAGTAGTTTGGTCTTTACCGATCGGTTTGAGGTGGTTAGACTCGATATTTTTTCTGTGTTCAGTGCCGAATCCGATTGCTGCTTATATCCCTGACGTACCACTGAAGATGGACTACGAAATTAGCGGTGGTAAAAGTCCGAGAGAGTTTCAATAAATATATTCTTGTATAATAATGTTTACTCCGTGTTATGCTAAAGTGACTTTTGGTTTTTGCTTAAGAGACGCGAGTAAAAATCTTAAATGCCGACATCACACCTTGTCGGTAAACAAACAATGAAAGGCATCGTCTTCAGCTCACATGGGTTCTTTTACGACGGAGAACAATTAATTAGAACATAATAGGCGGGGTCAAAAGGCGTTTGGAAAAGGCGGCCCGAAACTTTTCCTTTTCATCCAACTTCTGCCATAGACGGCTAAATTACCTTAAAGTCAAAGCTACGGATTTTGGTTTTCAACTTAACTTTACGGCTTGGAAGTTGCCAGCTTTGTTCCATCAAAAGAAAAACGTTGAAAGTTCGAAAAATTATCTTTTTTACCGTATGTTTTGTTAAAGTGCAAATTTAAGTTGAATGACTTTTTTTTTTTGAAATCTTCAAGGGATATCCAAATAGGTTTTTTACATTATCTGAAATTGCAATCTATGTATACTACGTTACCTTTTTTAAAAGATTAAGTTTAACGTCGTTTTCATTAGAGAAAAAATAAAATACTGGATTGTCATACATGAAATGTCCTTATTTGTAGAAAACAGGAAGTAAATGTAAAAATAACTGAAAATTAAAATTGATTTAATTCAAAGTATTTAATTATTAAATGGTTATTAAATTTAAATAATGCAAATTATTACCAAGAATTATGATACAACAAAAAGAGAAGTAAAATGAATCAACTAATTTCTGATTCAATATCAAACATTTCTCCTACAAAAAATACGTCATTACTGAACAGATCAGAGAAAAAAGAGGAAGTTACTAGGAATTCATAGTTAAGTTTCTGTGAAATGTTCGTGGCATAACCTGTATTCGCCCGTGCCGGCTACTTTTCATCAATTATTGATGCTTCTGATCGATTTCTTGGCTGTACATTGTCGAATCTTTCCGCCCTATAAGAGAAAAATGCTTGAACACAGTCACAAACCGGCCAGTCGTTATTAATTTTGAGTAATTTATCTATTTGGATTATCACTTGGCTGATCGAAAGCTAACCAACAAAAATACACGATCGACATTTCCTCGTGTTATTTTACGTAAATATGTGACTTTATTTTTCATAATCTGGTTTGGGATGTTATTGGGTATGTGGTCCTTCAATGAATCATACGCTGTATTACACAGTTGCCAAGCTTAGGCCAAATATAGAGCCGAAAGCTTGGCAACTGTATGATGCAGTGTATGATTCATTGAAGGACCACACATCCAATAACATCCCAAATCAGATTATAATCAAAGTTGGTCGATAACTGAATACCCTCTATTATTCATGTACGCACAGAAACACAACCTCTTGATTTTTTATCTGCTGTTGAATCACCATACGAGAGACCGATAAATCAAACTATATAAAATTTTCTAATTAATTTCAAGTGTCTAATTGTCATTCAATATTTTCAGTAAGCTCTCTGCCAGGTTTATGTGGATTTTTGGCTAACCTTCCTTGGGATGTTAACCATCCATTGATGTTAAAGGCCTTCCGCTTCGTTGGTTTTCATAGGCCGTGTATCCGGAAGAAAACTTTCATAATACAGATAGAATACCTCATTCATTAGGCCTCCTTTCACCAAAAACCTGACCGATGATTCTTTGCCAGCAGAATGATCCAGTTTGAACTCATACAAATAAATTAGAAAGTAAATTATTTGGAAAGAAAACATATATTGTTATTTAAATAGATAGCTAATTTAGCCAGAACGTAGTATCACCGATTTCCAACCGAAACCAAGATATACTTCTAGTGAAGCAGGAAAATTTTCATTGTTTAAGAAAAATATCTATTTTTGAGCTAGATTCGTAGGAGGAAATTTTTTCTTACCTATTTCTGGTGTTCTACATCATAATTTCTAACTTTTCTGATTTTCCAAATTAAACACTATTACAACAGTTATTATAAGGGAGAACAATAAGGGCGAAATCCATTAAAAAATACGTAATTGTGTTATTTTCAACATCCCATTCTAATTTATTTATGTTATGTTATGCCGTTACTTGCATATTATAAGGTTCTAAACCATGTGACGTTACCTTGATAAGAGCGAACTCGATTCATTATTATTACAATTTTTGTGGGTTTTGAAAAATTGGACTAAATATTACAGCATTGCTTTTGATTTTCCCCAAAAAATTTTATTCATTAGATTTTCAAGTTAAGATTGTAGAAGATTAATAACAGTTTTGTTTTTTGTTCACAAAAACAATTTTTTAAACTTGCTTTGCAGAAACACGAGAAGAATCAATCTGGCAGCAAATCCGCATCGTATGAAATACATAGAATAACATTTTGTTGGGACCGAGCTGCGCAAACAGCAAAGAGGATTAATTTTTTTAATACGCATGAAATAACGCTGTCTCTCTTAAAGAAATAATTTTAGGAAAATAAGAAAAACTATATAAAATATATCTATAAAATTTATTTTTCCAAATATCACTGTTTTTGTTGATATCACAAAAATTGTAGTTAATTTTGAAACAACTCGACTGATCTGCGAGAAACTGTCCTGATGTTTAGACACATAAAACCTACACTTGTCGCAAACTTGACCTATATGTTAAAATCAGATCCGAATGTAAAAAGTCAAATGTTCAGGGAGTTTTTGTTGATTTGATGTTTAAGTTGTTAGTATAACCTGAAAGAATAAAGAAAAAGCTTCCCAACAATCCAATACCGTCGATATTGTATAGAATCAGAGGAGTTATGAATTTTGTAGTGGAACACACAAAATTTGCGTACTTTCCTGGAAGAGTCTCTCGGTTTTTGCAACATTTTATATATCAAATTCAAATCATCAAATTTTTATATATCATTTACAGTAGATACATTTAATAGCTTTCACCCAGGCCTACAATTTACAAATGAAATCGAAAACAACAAAACAATACCATTTTTAGATACACTCGTAATAAAACAACCAGATAGCACATTAATCTCAGATTAGTATCAAAAACCAAGAAACACAGATCGCTATCTCAACTTTACATCTCACCATCCTCTTCGTTCAATAATAAACCCGGCCAAAGGGTTACTTCACAGAATTATTACCCTAAGCCATGAATCCGTTCACTACAAGAACATACAGACATACAAACAGATCCTCCATAACAATCACTACCCTAAACACATAATCAACAACTACAACTCAACATTAACACCATCCACTATTACTAATAATACTACACCAAATCTGGATGATATGATTTTTACCACGACAACTCGGTTATCCAAATATCATCCAAGGGCCTGACATAAATTAAACACATATTTCTCTTCCGATAATTTAATATAGATTTCAAAAACTAGAAAACAATTCACACACTTTTTCCAAAATTAAAGATCCCACACCAATAACAAATAAATCTGACGTAATCTACAAAATCAATTGTTTAAACTGTCCGGCAACTTACATCGGTCTTACATACCAATATCTACACAAGAGAGTAAAGCAACATATCTATGATCGCAAAAAAACCCAAGCAAAATCCTACAGTACTCGCTACCCACTTTTGATAACACTAACACAATTTCAACTTTAACAATCCAAATATATTACACACAGAACAAAACAAGCATAAACGTAACTTTTTAGAAATGGTTTACACCAACAGAAATAAACACAGCATCAATTACAGAACAGACACATGTAAACTGAGTCGCAGCAACGGCAATATATTCATCAAATTCAATATCGATAACAAAAATCATCATCACATCACACAAACCATATAAAACATTCATCACATTTCACACTTCAAACATTTCTACTTAGTCTAATTTTTCAACAATTTAGCTTTACTTTCCCTAATTATCCCCGTCTATATAATCCTGAAAGGATAATCTGGCCGAACCAATACCAACATTCTTTTTACCCATCGTCGGCTCTTTTCACCTCAAAGAACCCGACGCCTTATACAAAAATGGCTTTTCTTTACCGACTTCCTTCCCCACCCCTTCAAAATCCAACGTATATAAACATAAAACAGCAAATGACACATCTACACGAAACACAAACACTTTGAACCCTGAAGATGACCTCAATAAAGATCGAAACGTTGGCACGATAAAGAAAATGTTTTTCTGAAACCTACGTCATGCCAGACCGCATCTCACGATTTCCGAATAATCATTTTATATACCTATTCTCATTTAATATGAATTTGCAAAATAATTTCTTATCTATGTTAAAAATCTATCAATTGATAGATAATAAGCTTGAAATACGGATACAACAAAGGCAGAAAGCAATGTTTTACACAAATATTTTAATTACTTAAAATATATTGTTTCGTGTCCTCGGACTAATTAGCAAGAGTAAAAGTCTAATATTTTTCCACGTAATATCTAAAAGTTCCATTAAGATCGATGACCTCACGACCGTAATCTCCCTTTTTAAGTTATCTACTGTTTACAACAAGCTATAAAAATGTTCATGGTAACTGAACAAGTACTACTACTTAAAGGGTTGTAATAAAAAATCATTCCACATGGGACAACCCAAAAACCTTTAAAGCCCTATTTAAAATATAGATTAATTTTTGATGGGTTGTAAATGAGTATGTATATAAGCTAAAGTGAAAATCTTAGATAGTTTAGGATAAAATTAAAAAAAATTTTTTTAGTATTATAGCGTGTCCTGTAAAATCTATTTAAAAGGAATACCAAATTTTAGGATAGAGAAGAAGTGATGTTAAACAGACTGAGAATAGGCCACGCAGAATGCTAATGATCAACCCTTAAATAAGAAAAAAAACCTTCTCATCCAGGGTTCCAAAAAACCCTCTCCACTAACAGCCATCAAACATATTCTGATTCACAGTCCCAAGTATGTAACGCAACGAATTCTTCTCTTGTTCCCACTTACACATCAATAATAATTCAATACATAATTACAATAATACAGTACAATAATTCAAATGTTGCCAGGCTATGTATTTTTTATAATCTTCCACTTTAATAAACAAAGTTGAAAATTTTCAGTGCTTTTTAAGCTTGCTTTGCTTTAGCTTTCTAACATACCATTGATGCCTGAAAACAGCCAACAACTATAAGACAGAAATCATTAAAGGTTAAGCGTTTTTATTTATGTGTGGTATATAGTGGACGTTAATTAATGATTATTTGGAGATCGTGGAATGCGGTCTGGTGTGCTGTAGGTTTCAGAAAAACATTTTCTTTATCGTACCAACGTTTCGATCTTTATTGAGATCATCTTCTAGGCCGAGGATTTATAAACATTGTTTAAATTATACAAATATATGTAAGAAGTGAAAAAATGAATTTAAACTAAAAAATGGATTTCTATCCCTATTTTTTTCCCCACTCCTTCAAAATCCAACGTACATAAACAAAAAATATTAATATCTCCCTGGCACTCTCAACGCGACGCACAGTAATGAATGATACGTTTACACAGAACACTTTGAATGAGTACAAATACTTTGAGTCTAAAATTTCTATCGTTGTGTAAATACGTTTTTTCACATCTTACATGTATTTGTATTATTTAAACAATGTTTATAAATCCCAGGTCCTGAAGATGATCTCAATAAAGATCGAAACGTTGGTACGATAAAGAAAATATTTTATAAACCTACGTCACACCAGACCGCATCTCACGATTTCCAAATAATCGGTTTCAATTATCTTTATCTGCTGAGGAAAATTTGTTACAAAACAAGTTTTATAATTTTAATAATACCACACAAATCCAATAGTCTTACATCATCATCAGGGATGAGAGAAGATAAAAGTTAAAATTAGTACATCAAAATGAATTTGAAAAAATGTAATTAAAAGTTAAAAAGTGTACATTAAAAAACAGAAAACCTGTACGATTAGGGCCATCTTATATTTCATTCCGTCGCAAACCGTAAGATTTTATCGCATACGCCCTTAGAGGAGATTTTTACTAATACAATTCTCGTTTTAGGCTAGGCTTTATTATGTGGTTATATTTATAATTGAATAAACCGTCAAAAATATTTCATGTAAAAGCTGAGCAAATCGGTTATCACACAATTGTAAAAACGTTGAAAATATATATTAATTACGGTTTAATCGTAGTTGTGTTTATATATAATAAAACCTTTTATATATAATAAAAGGTTTTCCTGTGTGGAAAAAAAAGAAAAGACGAATCGATACAAGAGAGTATATTCAAAAATTAACAAGAACCACATTTTGGAAGTAGGAAGGAAACGGATATCAATAAAGTGGCGGAGCGAGGGGGCAATACAGTGAGCTTCCTCGATTTACCAGACACCAATTACTTTGAAACCCTTTTCATAAATATTTATCAGAGCTGCCTCTCACCGATCCACCTCTCCCACGGTAAATATTCATAAGTCTTCAACCGGAAGTCAGCTACGGATTAAACCTTACTTGTTCAGAACGGTTAAGAATAGCTTTAAAATTGGATACGGGCTGAGAATTACAAGAGCAGTTTGAAATGACAATTCGTAAATTGCTCATTCGATAAATAATTCACTTAATGGATAAACACGATTGAAATACAATATCACTTAATATTAAAACTTGATAAACCTGTGAAAGTTGATATTCGTTCTCATTCCAACACATATTTTTACGTAAAAACGATCTTTGCCTCTCAAGAGTTTTTTTCGAAAATCACAAAAATCGTTTTAATTTTGAAACTTCTCCACAGATCTATTTTACGCGGGTTTAGAAGCTTATCTACTGCACCAAATTGCACAAAACCAGATCTCCTAGAACCAGAGATAAAAAGGAAAAAGTTTAACTAGCTTTGGCAGTCCCTCAGCTTTTTGAAGATGTACGTCGACTTAATTTGTGAAAAACATCCTAGTGTTATTACCTCATTACACAGTGAATATATCTCCATGGAAGAAGGGTTTGACCTTAATTAACGCTAGAATGGAAATTTATTTGGAAGGAAATTGTTCCGTTTTTCCAAATTTGAATTCAATTGAAGATAGTCATTAGTTGTTACTTTTTTAATAGACATAATATTTTTGAATATTAAAATTGACGTAAGTATAGAAAATGTGTTATTTTATCTTTGTTTGTTACCTTATCTCAGTTTCGCTTCCAGAAAAAAATTGTTTCTCATTTTTCCAGAAAGAAGAAGCCTTACTTCTAATGATGAACATTTCGTACTATACTGATCAGTGGAATGGTGAAAAAGTTTGCAAACCGCTAAACAAGACGCTCTGGCGAATTTTTATTCGATTTTGCGATATTCAAACTTTTTTAAACCCCTTCTACTGTTCGGAATTATATAAAAAAATTTACCATAAGTCTTGAACGACAACTACTTTCAAAGAGAAAGAAAGAAAGGTTTTTTTTTAAACCAAAAAGGCTGTATATAAACATGTTTCCTGGTAAGTTGAGATACTTTACCGAACCAAGTTCAGACCAGGAAATCAGCTTGCTTTCAATAGAAGACAACGTAGAACAAATGTATATATTTGTAACCAGGGGACTAAACCGAAGTAAATTATTATGATTTTGATTAGTTTTATTAGCAACCAGCACACGAAAAAAAATTTACTTTTCAAATTTGATTAGTATTAACTCCGGCATTCTGTTCGTTTTTAGAAATCTTTCCACGCTCAACGCAAAATGCGATAGACTATTTAAAAAAATATATTTATTACGTATTCTAAGTGATTTTATATCTTGTTATGATTTTAGCTAAACTTTTATTTTTGAAATGTAAATTAATTGTTAATGTAATGTTATAATTCTTCTGTATCGTTATGAATTTGTAAATTCTTAAACAATAAAATAATTCATTCAAGTGAGAGACAATGATTTCTGAAGAACGGAGAATGAAAAATATACGCAAATTGTGCCAATCGTGTTAATCATTTTTAAGCCGAGAAGTTAAGAAGTTAATTAAAGTAAGATATTTTTTGTTTTAGACTTTTGTTTACTTACTACTTGTTAGTTGCTTATTATAAAAGAGTTTACAACAAATTAGAAAAATAATGGATCAATTTGGCCTTTGCATACGTTTTTGACATTAAAAATGTTAATAACCTTCCTGACCATGTTAGTCTATTTAGTAAATAAAAATTGAGAAACGTCCTTACGTATTGTACATCCTACCTTGGAACAATGACACATTTAGCAGGAAATCATGGCGTAAATACTATAATTATTGTATTTGTTGTTGATTCTACTTTAAATTCCTACCTTGTCTCTTATTTCTTGTCTCATTTTTTCTCTTTCCTCTTCCATCTTCCTGTGTTTTTCTTTTCTCCTTTCCTCCGCCTCCCGGATGGCTTCCTGCCGTTCTCGTTCGGCCTCCTCCTCCTTCTCTTTGTCATCGGCGTCATCATTGTCCCCTCCAACGGCACCTTGAAATAAACAATAAAAATAAATATATTTGACAAATTACCTCGTAATCTTTATTGTCGATCGAACAGGGCAAACTTATATACACAATAGTTTATTTTACATTGTTGTTAAAAAAATGTTAGAACTGGAATAAATACATGGATGTTGTATCGGTCAAAATCCATCAAATCCTTTCTCTTACGTGAAATGGGATCAGAGAGATTAGAGACGAGGGGTGTTTAATTTTGAATTCGTTTTCTCGGTACGTGTTTTCCAATTATCAACCAGTAGATAGATTATGGAAAGTCAATTTTACCATTGATGTTTTAATCAATTTTTCAATTGCAAACTGATTTGTCATTTCGTTTCTATTCAACCAATTAATTAATACTGCTAACTGTATTTGTACTTAGAGATCAAATCGGAGGCTAATCGCTATTTAGATCAATTATTCAACTCAATTTACATACATTTACATTTCTGTTTGCTCCTCTGTTTACTCCTGGCCCTGGCGAATGTCAATTCGATAAAATCGGGGCGAAAAATACTGAATTCAAAGATTCGACGATTCGGAATCGTTCGAAGCTCTAAGCCGCCCTCAGAGCTGTCAGCTTCTTCAGGACAGACTGTCATACTCAAACATGTCATCCCACGTTGTTTTGGTTTTGTCAATATCAGTTACGTAAATGATGTCAATCCCAGTCTCCCGTGACACGAGCAAAATGCTATGAGTCACGGTGATGGGTTATTAAGCGCTGATAGTTAAACATTAACAAAGAAGTAAAGTCAAGGACTTGTAGGAAAACCCGTTTTGGCCTAAGATAACATCTACTAATATTTACTTGGCAATGTTTATGAACATAATTCTTGATTTAATTTTAACACAATCATTAGAAAGTTATCTTTTTTCGCTTCAGTGCAACAAAACTAAAATCCTCTCTTCGAACAGCGTTCTCCTCACGATCCAGTTTTAAAACCTGAACGAAATATAAATCGTCCGATGGTTATCGAGACGGCTTTCAGGATTATTAAGCCACCTCGCTTTATGCAGTTTATTTGCAAGACAAATATGTACAGTAGACGCCTGGAGGAAGAGTCGGGGACAGGAAGCAGAGAGGCCGTTGATAGAAGGAGTCAATATTTACCGATGGAAAAGTTGCCCACTTGACTTTTCCGGCGAAAAGGATTTGATGCGCCCTAGTGACACGAAATCACCTGTGAAAATGTTTTGATTTAGCATTTAAACACGTCCCTCGAAGAATAAATTATTTCGAACGGAGAATATTACTCGACTCAAGAGCGTGTTTTGTTTGTTAAACAAACAAACCTCGTAAGGTGTAGAACGTAATTAATTAAACTCGTGTTTGAACTGGAAAGCGAGATTTAGCGTCGATGTCTATTTTATACCTAGAGCTTTGGGAATAGCTCCAACTCAGCCTTTGGTTTGAAAAATATAGCCTTAAGTTTTTTAATAGAAAAATCACAGTTATGTGTAATCAAATTCACTATTTTTTGTGGTACGCTTGACCAATTAATACAATTCAATTAATTAAGGTTTTAGGTTGAGATAAAAAAGTCAGTGTCACGAGCGGGATTCGAACCCACGACCTTCGCCTTGATACGCCGCTACTCTACCACTTGAGCTATCGTCACCTCGATCCACTCGGACACCAACCTCCCATCTCAACCCCACCAATTTTCCCTCCTATTTGTCATTTTTCAAATGTCGTGTAATCGGATTGGATTCTCGGCGACAAATGAAATGGCCACGGAGAGTTTTAGTGAAGTGTACTTTCAATTCATTAAATTCACTATTTTTCGTGGTCCGCTTGACCAATTAATACAATTCAATTAATTAAGGTTTTAGGTTGAGATAAAAAATGTTATGTGTAATAAAAGCACTACATGTAAGCAAGCAACAAAACAAAAAAAAATTACGGTGTAGCTGTAAATTTTAATTATCCTATTGTACAAACTTTATATCAATAATTTATCCAGAAATTTTAATGATACACAGAATGGTAAAAAATACACAATAGTGTGACTGCTTTCAATCATCCTGGTCGGCTATTCTTCTCTGTTTTCTTTCTCTTGCGTTACGCTTTTATAACATTATTTGTGTGTTATTTTGTCATTTATATCAGTTTGATTTTGTTTGTGGAATGTGAAAAAGCAAAAGGACGCCATTGTACTCTATATATTGATCGGTGTCTTTGATTTATCACATAATAAAATCTAAGTCGTCAATTTTCTTTTGATGTTATGTAATAGCTTTTATTGCGCGATCTTTAATATTTTATTGAATTTAGAGAGGTTTTGGTTTTTAGTCGGGTCGTTACGATCGTTTGGGTCGCCTATCGTAGAATAAGTTTAAGTTATCAGTTATTTTCTTCGTGAAGTTACATAATACTTTTTATTGTGAGAATTGTGAGTTTATATGTTTTATGTGTTGGATGTTTTGTATCGCCTACGTTTAATCATTATATCAATTGTATCATTATATCAATTTATATCATTATACCATTATATCAATTTTTCTGTGTCACGGGAAAACTATCAAATAAATAGTCTGAAAATTTAAGGATTTGTTGTTTGTGATTTTCCCCATTCGACCAAATTTATTTGATTTCTTCTTTATATCATTAGTTTAATTCTGCCGAATGTATTTTCCCCGCATTTACAGCTAATGTTTTCTCTATGGTATTCGTTGAATTAAAGGGATTTTGGTCCAGTTAAGCTAATTTTGCGTTATTTTTCTGCGTCACATGGAATCTTTCAACTAGTATTAAAAGTTAGGATTTTACAGTTTTCTTGACTTTTTCTTCATCCTACCAATAGATTTTATCATTTCCCTATTCTCAGCTATTGTATGCACACTGAATCTGTGAATTGGTTTAATTTCCAATCTATCCAATGGCATCCAGTGTGGTTAGAGAGATTTCTGTCTCTGGCTAGGTCGTTTCAGATCGTCTAGTCCGCCCAGCCTTGCAGTTCTGGTCTATTAGGCGCATTTCCCATTTTCGTTGTGTTATTTTGTAATTTAAGTGTGATTTCATTTTTCGATCGTGAAGTGGATACAAGGAAGCTAATACAGTTTAACTCCTGTCCTCCCTCTGCAACTTTTGTGGGGGCGTTTTTAGGAAATCCCCAAGACACGTAAACTTTTTTTTTGTCGTTTCGCACGAACCAAAAGTTTTGATATATCTGCAGGAGAGCCGGATGGCAATAGGAGCTTAATTTTTTCAAATGGAAAGATCAATCCACTCTTTTGGAAGTTCGTTTTAATACTGAATTCGATATTTAAATAGTTTTTAATTTGGAACCACATTTCTTAAGTTGTTGATAAAAGACGATTTACGAACATTATTTTCCAGAAAAACCAAGTCTTCTCTAACGTCTTCAATCAATAATCAATTTATTTATTTATCACTTTAATTGATGGTAAATTAAGTCGTAATGGTAATTTCGTAACAATTTCCCCAAATAAGATCATAAAAAATCACCAGTTAATATGCAAATTATTATGTAATTGTGTTTTTAAGTGTTTTGTAATTTTAGGCGTCACTATACTTTTCAAGCTTTACAGTTTTACCAATTTTCGATATTTTTCAGCGTCAGAAAGAAACGTTCAACTAGTCTGAAAAATGTATGGATTTAATATGTTGTTGAATTTCTTCCTTATATTTTCTGCTATTGAATATACACCGTTCTGTAATGTGGGTGAATCTTTAATCTTTCCTATAGTAATGTGTGGTGTTTATTGACCGTTAGTTAATGAATAATTGGAGATCGTGAGATTCGGTTTGATGTGGCGTAGGTTTTTTTTTACGAGGGTTCGCAACAGCAGAGGACACTCCCCCGGGTGCCCGCGTTTTTAAAATAAGCCCATTTGTAAGTATGTCGGGTTCGAATGAAGGGCCACTGGATTCGAACCCGGGACATTTACCTTACAGTGATGAGCGCCGTGTCAACGCCTAAACCGTTGCGGCCACCCCCCACCCCCCAGACGTAGGTTTTAGGAAAACATTTTCTTTATCATGCCAACGTTTCGATCTTTATAGAGATCATCATCTCCATAAAGATCGAAACGTTGGCACGATAGAGAAAATGTTTTCCTAAAACCTACGTCACACCAGACCGCATCTCACGATCTGCAAATAATCTTTCCTATAGTATTTGCAGTGTTTGACTTGTTTTTGTTTGTAGTCGTCGTTTACGATCGTTTTGCCCGCCTGCCTGCTGTTTTGGTCCATCGGATTGCGTTTCCCATTTTGAAAAATTTTGCCCATGTAATTTATTTTGTTCAATGTGAAAGAGGTAAAGGCATGAATGCGTATTGTCTTTTTTCTTTCGGCGTATTTGGTTTATCATAGAATAAGTTTAAGTCCTTAATTTTATTTTTATGTTATCTAATTTTTTAATGTTACGTTTTTCGGAGTTTGTGTTGTGTACGTGCATGCCTTAAGCTATTGTTGTTCCAATTTCCGATATATTTCAGCGTCGCGGGGAAGCTTATAACTAGTTCGAAAAGTTTAAATTTTGTTGTGGTTTTGATTTTTTCGCCAGTTTACAAAATAATTTTATGTCATCCTTGTATTCGGTATCTGTTAACTGGTTTAATGTGTAATATTTCCACTTTCTAATTAGAGATTTTAGTCAGTAGTTTGGTCGTTGAGGATCCTCTGGCCCGCGAATTCTCGCTGGTTTCCGCTTTTTGAAAATTTTTGACCCTTATCATTTGAGTCCGTTTCGTTTACCGACAGAATAAGCTAGTCGTCAATTTTTTTTGTTAAGTAATTTTTTTAATATGCGAATTGGGTCGGTTTTATGTTAGGCTTACATAATATATAAGAGAATATTCTGAAAAAATCGTCTACTTGAAGGGTTTTGTTGAATAAAACGGTTTAAAATCCTGTTCGTTTCTTATCGTGTGATAATACAATATATACAACATCTAGGGCGTATTAAAAGACCTTTCATTCCGCTTCAGAATTTAACTCAGATGAAGGGGAGGTCCGATAGAGCGGAATAAATCCAGGCCCGTCCGGAAAACTTGCCGACGACGACGCCGTTGATACTGAATAATGCATCAATCCCGTACACCTTCTTGACGGATTTACATCCGCCAAAAAATACAGCTCATATCAAATTCCGGTTTTAAATGGATAAATGCCTTCCATGGGAAGCCCGTTTAACAGTTGCACGGCAAAGTCCTGGTTCTTTAACGAGGATAAACTTCAGCGTCAACATTGATTTGGACATTACGTCGGATGCTATTTGAGAAAACATGTTTTAAAAAATCAGATTTTAAATATAAATAATGATTAAGATAAAACATTATGACCTTCACAACTTGCCATTTTTTACATATTTATATTATTTAAAATATGGCATATGCAAAACTTTTATGATCTTTTGATAAAGCTTGTGATTTAACCACAGTACGTAAATCCATCACTGTAACAATTTATTTACATAGAGATTTGCTTGAAGTGAGCCAATTAACTTGTCATTTCTTTAGAAAAATAATTATTTTAATAAATTTTGCCTTATTTTCCAATAGTCAAATAATATTTGATTTATCTTTGTTAAATAATTTCGTTTGAAAACAATTTAATTTACAGCGTAGTGGTCGAATATCCATCTGAAAGTTCATCTGCAAATAAAGAGAAATATCAGAAAAATAATCTAAAAAAGAAAGTAGTGGAATGTGAACAATGGCCATTGAACCGACAAACGTACAAAACGTATCAACCAATGGGATAGATGCATTTGTGTGGATAAGGAGAAGGCCGGCTTACCATCGAACCATGTGGAAGACGAGTCGGGACTGAGTGTATTCAGGGATGTGGAGGGTTGATGCGGAAGGGGGCGGCAGTGGGGATGAGTTCAGCCAGGGATAGAGAGGGCCGGGTCTGGGTGGGGGTCTGTCACTGTAACAAATTAGCCGGTTGAGGGACAGGAGGGTGAGTGCATTTTGCCAGTGGCGGAGGCGGGGGAGGTGACGGACCGTCAAGTAGAAAGACATGTCTCCAGCCCCCTGTTAGCAGTACATATAGGTCTACATATATAGGTAGGTATGAACAGGATCCGCGAATGTGAGCTTTGCGGTTTCCACATTGTCGAAAGGCATAATGGCTTCCAAGGGACGGCATTTCCAAACATCGCCGCCTGTCAATTACTGTGTTTTCCCTCAGAATCACTCCATTATCGAGCATCTTTAGTCGGTTTTGTGGTTAGATTTTTTCGTCGTCTACCACTACAAGGTAGACCAACAAAAACATTCAACAATTTCCTCCTTTTTCTATGTGACGGCCAAAGCCATTTTGCAGAATTTCATATCGGAGTTTTTATTTTACAAGCCATCCTCAGTAGCAAGTTTGTGCGAATTTCGTTCAGTCAGATTTCAGAAAACACGCATTACTGAAAAAGTGAAACTTTGCAAAGTACCAGATTCAAGAACTCACTTTCAACAGAAGACTTCAATCCAATTTTTTTCTCAAAAATATGTGGGTATAAGAAGCTCAGTTATGTGTATATTTCAAATTAACCATTTTTAATTTGAAATTAACTATTTTCACACCAAATTAACACGTTTTAATTTCAAAATTAACAATTTTCATCTTAAATTTTACCTTTTTTAATTTCAAATTGACCACTTTTAACTGAAAATCAACCATTTTCAAATTTTAATTAATTAACCCTTTTTTCATCAAATTACCTTTTTTAAAAATTTGGAATTAACCATTTTTTTTCGCATCAAAGTAACCCTATTTAATTGCAAATTCAACCTTTTTCACAACCAATAACGACATTTTAATTTCCAACCTCTTTTCTTTCTAGGAATACATTTGAATTATTCAATAAAGACATTAAAAAAAGTTAACCACTCACTTCTGTTAGCTTGTAATTGAATAGCAATTAAATCGTAATTTCTTCGTCGTACTCTAAAAAATTTGTTTCTTTTTGTACCAATGTCAAATTAAAAACTGACCATCCTTTTCAGTTTATTGCTCTCTCGGGCATCCCCAAGATTCACACCTTGGCCCCTTTTTGTTTAACATTTTCATCAACGATATCGCTTCTGTTCTAAAAACACTCAATTTTTTATATTTGACTTAAAATCCTTTAAAAATTTGCAACTCGGAATCAGACAGCCCGCATTTTGAAAACTAGAAACGTGGTACACTTACTCTAAGATCCTGCTTTTCCATCAGAAAACATCATGGAAAATCTTGGTGTTCCCTTTGATCAGTTCGTCCTTCAAAAATGATATAAACCACCTAGTCAACAGGGTCTGTAAATAAAGTATTTTATTTCTCACAACTCGAATGATTTTAATCACTCCTAAACATATAGTGTTTTAGAATACTACTTAATCTCCTAACCATAACTACATCATTGAACAAATACAACATAAAATCTTCAGGTGGATGGGCAGCAGCACATTGGAAATTACTATGAGGTCCTCATCGACTTTATACCGCAAGTGCTACAATTAACATCACATGAATACAGATGTTGTGCACTCAAGGCCCTATTTTTATACAAACTCCCCAACCACGTGACATGCTCTTCTGACTTACTTTAACTCCAATATATATCAGTAATGACATCCTCAGCAGTCATATACATTGTAAGTTACTCTTTTCTAATTTTATAACTACCAAGAACTATCTTTATCACCTATCATTAGATTTCATGCATTAGTTAATAACATTTGCGGCCAAGTTGAATTATTTTAGTGATTCTCCTATACAGTTTAAAAATTGTATAAAAGAACACTATATGTAACCTAGATTGTAGTATTTTGTTTTTATATTATATTATAGTATTGTTAAGCTTTTATACTTTACTATTAGAAATATATGTTATTCAATTTTGTAAAAAGGGTGTGGCTGCTCGTTAATAAATAAATACTTGTGGGTAATATTCGAGAAAACAGGTAAAAATGCATCAGAGATATAGATCAAACCGGTAACTACTAGTCTTTTCTACTCCTATCTTCATCTGGGGTCTATCTGATGACATTATTTGCCATAAAGATATTTAAATCGTGACAAAAACTTGTCCTTAAACATCCTTTAATCTACGTGTTGGCCGACAAAATGCGTAGCTTCGAAGGATCGAGGTGGAGGGATTGATTGAATCGACCGTTTCGACCGTCCTTTCGGAAAATAGGCCCGAGTAATCCTGTTATCGGATATTTCCAGAGACCGATCTCGGACAAAGGTCCTAGCGGAAGAGGGCAAAATTTGGCCCGTGCACACTTTGGTCGACGGCCACTTTCCCGAGCCAATCTTAGCACATGCAGGAAATCAAGGGGGGTGAATAACAAAAGAACCGAGACGTTTAAAATAATTCTATATATAAAAAATTTTGCTTTCTTTTTGTTTTAATTTGTATCATTAGATTTCAGCACTGGCAACTTTTAAAAAACTAAGTCTCAAACTCTGTTTATTTACCCCTTGTTATTTGTTATTTTAACCAAATAATCACTTGTACAGTATAATGTAAATAAACTGAATAAATATTTTTTATTTAATTTTTTTCATATCTAAAACAATTTAGAACATTGTTTTACAATATATAATATAAATTTAATGCCGACAATGAATATATTGAGGGGGTCGGAAATTCGAGGAGCAACGGTGGGAATCGAACCCACAAACGTTTCTACTACCACTCGTCTACTGCGGTCCGTTATGGAGGTCTTAAAACGAGCAATGTTGACCTTTTATTTATTGTACGAATCGGTTGAAAATTTTATCTCGAGAACTCGTTTTAGTATTTTCTTTTCCGAAGTGTGCTCTGAATGTTTAAAAAAAAAAGTTTTTGTATTTATGAGTTCTCTTTTTGGTTCTTCCATTGGTATAAAAAGTGTAAACTGTATGCATAAAACTTTGCATACTTATATACTTCATAATTAGAAAGATACGGTTGAAGTGTTTTTAACAGTAATACGTGAACAAACGTACTATGCATTAATCTGTTTAAAAAGAGATTTCCACAGTCGTGGTGTGATAATTTCATCGGATATTGAGGGTTAGATTAAAATTTTACATTTCTATTACGTTGGGACGAAAAGAAACATTAAAACCCACTGCGTTGTAAAATTTGAATTCTCCATCACGGACAAATGAATACACGAGGTCGGAATAACCGCCTCCCGCGAGAACGGAGGGGAACATTATTACGTGTATTCCGATGGATATAGGATGTTGAAATAATTGTATTTCGTTATTATTTTCATGCCGGAGAGCCCAGCTGTGAAGGTGGTACGGTGGTGAGGTACGGGGGTTCATTTAATTGCGGTATTTCCCGTAAAACCTACATCAAGCAATTAAGTCGAATAGGACCTTGTCTGAGGACGATAATAGAATTACACAGGGGGTTGTAATTGGAAAAGGTTTTTCCATTTTACTCCTTTCGGATTCAAACGGGATCAACCACTCAACGCGATCAGATTGGGGGGAATGAATTTCCGAAGATTTTCCACCTTTTTTTTGCTTCGATTGTTATTACAGTCTTGTGTTCCTTTCGTGCGAAAATTTTGTTAAAAGTGTAGACGTTAGCTCTCTGACAAGAATCCATGTTTCAAAATCAACATCGAAGTCAATTAGCATAAAAAAAGGTTCCTTAAAATACTCAATCTCAGCTGGAACATAACATATATTTGCTGGTTATACATATTAGAATTGGGATTCATTGGTAATTTAAGCATTAAACCTACTGAAAAAACTACCATTTCAATTGGTAGAAAATTATAAATCTGAAAAATGTTATTGATTCCTGACTAACAGTACTCCAAATCATAATGTTAAAACATATAAACTATAAAAATATTTGCTTAAATACACAATATTTGTTTAAAATCATTATTGGAATATTGTGTTTTTCATCGTGTTGTAGTTTCATGTTATTGACATATTGAAAGTTTTATTATTTGGCAAACATAAATTGTTGACAAAATAATGGTAAATTGGTTTTATAAAAGTCATGGAAGGTAGTTTTAGCAAACTTTTTAATTGGGATTTGATAGACTGGTTTAATTCAATTATAACTTTTCCTAAAACCTTGTACTTGGTGCTTTCTTTGGTTGAATAACTTAATAAACTTTTAGGAATCGCAGCAAAAGCACGCTGGTTCATTTAGAAACAGACTACTTCACAAAAATATATTTGATCAAAATTAATCATTAAAAAATCAGCTATCCGATAGAACAACTATCAGCATACTTAAAACTTGAATTTGGAAAGATATGGTAATATAAAAATCGACTAACTATATCTATAACTATGGTGGTAGTAGGAATTGCAGCCAACAAATGTTTTTTGTTCAGTTTTTTAATTTGTTCAACATTTCGAGTCTATTTGGGCTCATTTTCAGTCTAGAATCTTTATATGAGAGGGTTTAATACGATAATTTGTAATTATCACACATTTATATCAATGATCTGCCCGACTCCATCCAGTCCTGTAACTATCACCTATATGCCGATGACTCCCAAATACACATATCCTTCCACCCTTCCGATCTTCACTCGGCCACTCTCAAGATCCAAAAAGACCTAAACTCCATCAACGAATGGGCCCATAAAAATTCCCTAATCCTCAATCCGTCCAAATCCACCGCCATAAATATCGGGTCCGGGCAACTCCTCAATTCCCTCCCCAGCATACCACCTCTCATGCTAAATAACCATCCCATCCCCTTCTGCTCTTCGGTTAAAAACCTAAGAGTAGTCTTTGACCAAAACCTTTCCTGGCATTCTCACATTTCCCAAATTTCCCGCCATTCCATTGCCTCCCTCAGCCTGTTTCGTCGGTCCTGGCTTCTCTTACCTTTCTCCACCCGCAAACTCCTTGTATCTTCCCTTATACTTCCCTTCTTCGATTATAGCTGTTTGGCATACGGTCTCTCGGAGGGGAGAACGCGCGATTGAAGCGTATTATGAATTGTTGCGTAAGATTTGTGTACGGCACCCCACGGGGATCCCGGGTTTAGGGGTTGTATTCCCAGCTTTCCTGGCTATTCCCCTCCTTCGTGCACAGTATTTCCTAGGTTGCTTTCTTTTACAGTCCATCCACACTCGTCGTCCTCCTTACATCATCCAATCCCTCCAATTCAACTCCTCACATCTCACTCGTAAGACCCGCTCATCCCCAATCGATCTTATCCTTCCGCAACATACAACCCATACCTTCGAAAGATCCTTTCTGATAAAGACCCTAAACTCTGGAACTCACTTCCTCTTTCTATTCGTCAAGCTGCCTCCTTTCCCACCTGTATAATCATCTCCTCTCCCTCCAAGCAGAGACCAGTTAACATTTGTTATTTTTGTTTAATATTCTCGTAATTTTTTCTGTCCTGCCTTATTGGTATACATTGTGCCAAGATTTCTATCTTTTTTTTTGTTTTTTTTACTTTTAACTTCATAGAAGGAACTTCCTTTATTGAGTTCATGTAAATTATTCTTAGGGGACACCAGTCCCAGAATAAAGTTATTTTTCTACTTCTTCTTAAAGTTTGTCGACTGTCTTATCAGAGCAGAGATGCACATTTTCTATTGTTTACAAGGTTTATACCTTCAAATAAGGTCCAAATAGACCCCAAATTTTGACCAAATTATATATATATATATAGTAAACAATTCAAATTGTTTCTTGATTGACCCACCACCAATTCATTAACTGATCATAGACATAATTATGGATATATCTATTAAGATATTATTGTGCTAAATCAGGATTTTTTTTATAACATCAACAGCAAGGTAATTTTAGTTCGTAAGATAAGTAATTTTTAACCTAAACACGTTCGTAAATACACTTTTTCCTACATATTATTCTCTTGCGTAGGTTGATTCGATATTCGTCCATTACCCATTAAGAGGGGAGAGATACCAATTAGCAATCAAATTTCAATTCATTATTTACGTTCAATTTCCCTAATATCTATAATGTATTTACCTTATATTATCCGTTTGAAATTTATTTCGTTTGATATCCAATTACTGTTCACGTATTAAAGATGACGATATAACCTAGTCACGAAACTGAAGATGAACCAAGCCAAATGCAGGATATCTCTTCATCAGAGTACCTTCTTGGTACAACGCTTAAAAAATGTAAAAAACACATGAAAATATGTGCACTAATATTTTTTTTTGCGGTCGCAAGTCTGTCACTACAGCCAGCACCCGGAAGTTTCGATGCTATCGTCGTTTAAGTAGGCGTAGTGGCTTCTTGGGATGGGGATGTGTATGAAGGACTTGGGCACTGGGGTTAATGCGGATCGAGATGAAGTGAATTTTTGGGAGCGGATCGGAGGTGTTTGTTGAGAAAAAGCAATGTTGAGGTCATTGTGGATTGTCAGGTTAGGTAGTAGTTCTTTGACAATTTGTCTGAGGACTTTTGGACTTAGAACAACTCAGTTCCACCCTTCATCCCAACGAGGTCGCAATAATGTGTTGTACAGATTTAGCTAAAGTTTGACCGTTAAAACAGATTTTAGAAAGTCACTGAAAACAGAAGAAAAGTCTTGTAGCTGTCACAGATGTCTGTTTTCTTTCAGTTCTGCCTGCGCAGGTATAGCCTAAGTCTGAATTCGGTGGATGTACGTAGCTACTTTTTGTTGATGTACTATAGAGAGCAAAACGGCTTTTTGAATGTAAACTTTACTGAGTACATATTTCATAATTTGTTTTGGTTCTCCACTTTTGCACCAGTCATTGATAACCTGTGTTCTCGGATGACGAGTGCTTCGATAAGATTCGGGCTAGAAGACAAAAATTGTTGTATCATTTACGTAGGTGGTAATGATGAGTTTTATACGAAAGTCAGCAGTTTAAACGGTATACAGGATGAGGCCAAAAATTTTGCCTCCTTGGACGACCGCTTGTATTGGCCTGATTCTGAGCTGCCGCACATTACTATGAAGCAGCAATTTAAGCAGGATTCTAGGATAGGATAATAAGGGGTGCTTAGGAAGTTTATATACGATGCCAGACCCCATCAAAACCCTGGGCTACACTCCGGAACGCAATGTATTTGTTCCCTAGTAGGGAGGAAATGGCATTGACAACTCTGAAAACCCTTTTAGATATTGGAATAATGTGGTTGGAAGCTGATTGGCGAGAAGTCATGATTTTACGTGAAGCTTGGATGGGTATTAAATGTTTAAAAGTAGTGTTTCGAGGATGGGTAGAATTAAGATTTGATTTTTTCCTGCCAATAAGTTATAAATATACATTTTTATTCATTCATTATTCATGACCCTATGTAATTATTGATCAGACTTCAACATCATAATTTTATATTAAATATCAGGTTTGAGATCAAGAAAAGGAAGAAAACACTCAAATCATTCCAAAGTATACCTATATATTGAAAGCACCGGAAAGATTAAAAAGTAATAAAAATATATATAAAAGGCACGAATACTCACAAATTTGAAACTAACGGTTTCAAGCAGAATGCAATTAAAAATGGAAGTTTTACAGAACCAGATCAGAAATGACCATTACATTCTATAATTGCCTTTTATTAATCGTTGGATTTGAATACATAAATGTTTCATTGTAAATTTTTTTTAAGGAAATGCTAATAATTATTAATTAAGGTTTATATTTCTGATAAAGGGGATCATGGAAAGTTCGACGAAAATACTAAGAGTGTTTTCTTTCTAATTGGCATCATCCCTGATCACTATTACAGATAATGAAATTCAGATTATCTTTATCAGATTTCTTATTACCACCACCCCCAAATAAAATTCAGTAATAATGGAAATCATTATATTTCCAGGCTTCTCTTGCGAACCACTTCATCTTATCTACTCATCACCATAAAACCTTAATTTCAATTAAGACTTATACAATGTGCCACTCGTTCGTTAATCTACAAATTTTTTTTTACGTTTTATAGGTTGTATTAATTTAAAAGATTTGAAAACAAAATAGTGGAATGTAAATTATAATATAATTTAATAAAGCAAAAGGGAGATCCTTTTTATCATCTTAACAGTATGATGGACGTTTAGGCCCCTAAGACAAAAGAATACACAATGACGCTGTGTTATATTTTCCAGCGTGCGTAATAGATTGCAAGCACTTTTAAAGAATAGCGAGGCTTTCTGTTTTCTCTCTCGCCCCCTTTTTTTCAAATTTAATAAACATTCTCGATCTTAAAGATAAAAAAAAAAAAAAACAACCGCCACAACTCCGTTATCGTCCTGAAATTCTATCGGGGTTAATTAAATTAACCTTCATAAGTTGGTTAAACCCTTTGAAGGGATCGCGAGCCGGGTCGTCTCGTCCGAGGGATTTCCGAGGTCTCGAACCGATGATAAACAACAGGGCCCTTTCAACACTGAGAAGGCTTTCTGTCAGCTCGTCCAAACTTCAAAAGCCAACTCCTCGTCTAGAAGACTTAATCAAATCCCACCCCTAATGCCGCTTCACTTTTAATCCAAACTGAACTATAGAGACATGCAATGATCGAAGAGGCCGGGTTTATACATTGACATTAGAAGAAATAGATACATATCCGTAGATATTTGTATTACGTTGACTTAGTTTTCGCACAACAACAACAAAGAAATATACTGTTATTTAAGATTATCCTTGCCATTTCAAATAAAAGAATTGAGTTGAAAAGACTAGAAATATTCAAAGCAGGAACGTCATGAACACCCATGCTTCCCTTACAAATCACCTCCACCCACCAAAAATACCAAACCACTTGTTTCCCAACCCAACCTAATCTTTGAACTAAGAATTATATGATATATGACTCGTTCAATAATCTGCTAAATGGCTTTGTAATTGTGTTGTTCATCAAAAAGCTAGGTTCATCAGAAAAGTGAAATACTGGGAAGTTTCTCTGTGAGGTTCGTTGGATTAATGGTCTGTCCGACAGGTTTCGCATTACGCCACCTTGAATGTTGGGTCAGAGGAGCCTCACCCTGCTTATATCTCTTATCAGGCTGACGTATACAATAATTTGTCAGTTAAGGATATTGTGAGATTTCCCCAAGTCGTGTTGAATCTGAATTTTGATCATTACCAATCACTGTGGTCTGTATTCCTCGCTGAATTGGTTTGTCAGAGGCGTTTCAGCAATTCGCTGAGGTATTATAGAATAATTTGTCAGTTAGGAATATTGTGAGATTTCTCTGAGTTGTATGCAGGGAATTGAACATGAAATTTTGTCGTTAACGAATTTGGTCTGCCTACATTCGCTGTTTTATTTATTTATTAATTTTTGTGAGAAGTCAACTCTCTTTCATAAAATGTCGATGTCGTTTTCAATCTTTGGTGGATTAAATTGTATTTTTTTTAATCGTTCCGGTAGGTTTTTATGATCAGCCGGCTTTTTTCTCTTTAATTTGCAGTATGGTCTCATCTAATTGTTCATTTGCCGATTTATTAGTTATTTGTTGTATGTTGAATGTAATGTTTGAATATTTCCAACTTCTCAAGTATGATCATTTTTCGTTCATTTATGTTATTTACTGAAAGTTTTCTCTGAGGAGGGCGGGTAGTTCGATTTTCCGTCATTGCCCCTAAATGGGGCATGTTATATGTTGCCACCACTGCTTTTCGCCTGTGTTCAGAACGATTTACACATGCCTTTTTGACAATGGAGTCATTATTGCTGGGAGAAAGATCAATGTCTTCTATACGGTGAGGAAATTGTTTGTTCCAAGAATTTTACACGAAAAATACTTGCGCACTTTAAACTGTAGATCACGCATCTTAAATCTGAATGCTTTAAAGACAATTTTGTAAATAGGTATTTATTACTTTCATTGGTACAGTTTTGAGGTTATTTCATTGTGAATTCATTGATCGTTTTATCATCTCTTTAATGCAATATTATAAATTAAATGCTTATCTTATAATAATTATTATTATAATGCTCTGTTATTCATTTTGGCCGATGGGCTTTTTGTCCATGCTCATTATTATTTTAAAAAAACATTATAATTTTTTTGGAATTGATAAGAAATAAAACAAATTTATTATTATTATTTTATGTGACTGTGGTCCATTTAGAGTAGGTTTTTGTAGTGTCGTTTTGTGTATTATTCCGTTGGTCGTATTTGTGTTGTAGTCCCTTGTCTTTGCTACGTACATAAAAATCGTTAATTTTATGCGAAATGAAATATTTTATGGATTCAAAAAATGCATGGTGGTAGAGATCGTTGTTGAAATTGTTACTAAAAATAAGTTGTTATTACAGTCAAAACGTTGCCTATATTATACTGTATGCTCAAAACAGGAGGCTACGGACGTAATGAAACCTTTTTGTGCATCCTAGAGGTTAAAATATTTTAAACAATTTTTGCAAATATGGTTTCCTGCTCTCACTGTGCATATCGAATTGTACTTTTTGCCAGCTATAATACATATAATCATATCAAATGAAATTAGTTATACAGATATGTACAGAAACGAAAACATGCTTCGAGTTAAGTTAGCAAAAAAAATTTAAAACAAAATAAATTTATATTCGTCCTAAGCACCCTTTAAAATCCTGGCATATGAATGGTTAAATCAATTTAAAAATGTAAATATTTTTGGGGCGGATTCGCTAGAGAAATTTTTTTCTCCGATGTCCGGAGTACCCCTTATAAAAACCATAACTCCTCTAAATTTTAAACAAACGTCCACATTGTTACAATCAGGCTATATAAACAGAGTTTACATTTAATGTCATTAAAAGTGAACAAAAATAATAAAATCTACAAAAATCCATCTAACGTTTTATTTTATATCTTCGGTTCTACTTTTTTTGTTTTTACAAAGGGCAAGTAAAAAAAAAATTTTACTCTGCGAATGCAGCTATTGCTTTATTATGCAATCGGCATAATCTATTTACTAAATAAGTTTTTAATCTCCTGCGATTAGAGTTGATTTATTTGGAAATTTGACCCCTTAAATGAAGCTGTCAAATAAAAATATCATCAACAAGTCCGGAATAGCATGAACTAAAACCCCTTGGTAAATATTGTAAATTAATTAAGGTTTTTAGTTGAGATAAAAAAAGTCAATGGCACGAGCGGGATTCGAACCCACGATCTTCGGCTTGATACGCCGCTGCTCTACCACTTGAGCTATCGTGACCTCGNTCGTGGGTTCGAATCCCGCTCGTGCCATTGACTTTTTTATCTCAACTAAAAACATTAATTAATTGAAATATATTATTGTATTGGTAATTAATTGGTCAAGCGGACCACGAAATTAGTGAATTTAATTGCAAATTAATTGTAAGGGACTTATTATATTCTACTATGCAAGACTTTCTTGGCGACCGAGAGGAAAACAGCAGAATCAATCAAAATTAAACATTCAAATAATTAACTATTTCAAAAACTGTAATAAAAAATTATTATTCAACATTTTGCTTTTTAACTAACTTCTCCTATGAAATTAGATTCAGTATGATCGAATCTATGTAAAACTACTTAAGAAAAGTTTGTTTAATTTAATAATATAATTTACTAATATCTAATATTTAATAAAATAATAAAATTTACAAAAGTAGCAAGAGTTATTCTGGAGATTTATTTATATACGGAAATATATCACTGAAAACCTCGGCTTAAAAAAATAAGTCTAGTAAGCAAGAACTTCGTAATTTCTGTCACGATATTGATCATAGTTTTCCCAAAAGAACTCTGTAACGCCCTCGATCTTTTTCTCCACCTCACTTCTTTATTTAATCAAATAATGTACCAAAGAGGCTTAGGACAAAATTGTATGTTTCGGTAAACGGTGCTTTCTAGATGTAAAATAAAATCTGACCTTGAAATAGAAAAAAAATTGTCTAAAACTTCAAGTTTTGGATGAAAGTATTTTAAACGTCCTATAAAAGTTTCTAGAAGTTTATGTAATGATATGAGCATCGCTGGCCGAAATATATACTATAATATAGAACTGGGCCTCTGATGAAATTGAAAACAGTCTGGGTCAATTCGCAGGTATCATTTAACTCTTATCCTGAGTAATGATTAACAAGGGAAGTGATTTGTTATCAAATTAGTTGTAGTGTTAATATTATATGTCCACTACCATTTCGATCACTGAATTAATACCTTTCCACAACCATACCATCTTTTCTTTCACCTCTGTGTCGTTCACATTTTTCCTGCAGTATGATTAGGATGAGTTGCGATCCTTCATCCCTCAAGAAACTGTTATGAACTCTTGGCTTAGCCGGATGAGCAATCAGTCTCTCCGTAAACAAGATTGTGCTATGAGATGGATTTTTCTCTAAGCAAACTCCACAAATAAAGAAATACTCGTGTTGGTCGGTTTAATAAGAAAAGAAAGAAAGGAGCTGGAATTGCAGGAAGACAAACCCTTGCAGTGGAAGAAATAAAAGAAACTTAGGTAGACACCACGGCCCTGGTCTCTATAGTGACCCTGTAAGGACGTTTTCCTCGGACAATCTCAAGGCCAAGGAAATTATACATTCTGGGGGATGTGACATTTCCTGGCAAGTAAATCGCCTTATAGACGCGGGTGGCTAATACTACTCAAGAAAATTAAAATAGAAATCTTCGGTACTACAAAGGTCGGGACTATTAGAGAAGACTAATGTCTCGGCATTGTTGTCACCCCATAGGGTGCCGTCTCTATGGGCCTAGACAAATCTTGTCGTCAACTCTGAAGGCTAGAGGTTATCAAAGAAGAAAGTATTTTCCTCCACCCTCAAGCGGCTCTACTGATTGAGGTTGGATTCGTGGTGGAGGATACTGGTCAATCGGAACCTTCTCTATCACAACAGAGGTGGCGGAAGGCTAAAGTTTGAGGGCGCGAAACTGAATTTTTAAAGTCAACTGTACGAACCTGTCTACTAATACAACACCACACTGACCACAGGATGTGACAAAATCTGTCTGCTGCTATCCTTGGATAGAAGTGATCGTCTGATAGACAATTAAAGGGGAAAGTTCGAACGTTAAAGATCTTCAATCTGATTCAACCAAGCTGAGTAAGCTTGGATCTGTCATTGCGATGTGAACATGGCACTATCGGTACAACCCAAAACGGTCGTAAGATTATGTCGCAAGTCATACGCAACATAGAGTCACAGTGAGTATGAGGCTTAAGTGTCCCGGATTCGAATTTCAGAGGCTCGGGATTCAAATACTACTACAAATTGGCTTTTTTTGTCAAAAACACCGGAACTCTAAGGGTTGATGACATTTTTTTGCGAACTCCGTTAAAAAATGCATACTGGACGGTCTGAGAAAGTACGTACATGTTCATTTTAGTTTAGTAAAACATAGAAAAAGACAATTATTGTTTTAATTTATGCCCAGTATTGAAGAGGTTTAGTCAGCATTAAAATTGACAAACGGGATTTTATGGTATGGTTGATGGGAAAAATGATATTATAATTATAAGAAGAAAGCTCGACTATACAAAAATGAAATGTAAACAGATCCATCTTTTGTATCGATATTTGTCTTTAGCCACAAAATGTACTACTAAATTCTTCATCTCGCGTCGATATTTCGCCAGGTATTCTTTTTATTTTCACACGAAAAAATAAAATCGATTTTCATCGACCACCCCAAGCGACGGCTCACAAGGTTCCTCCATAACAATACTGTTATGAAATATGTATATAAGTTTGTCAAGAAGTGAAGGGAAAGCAAGCTTGGACGGATGAGGAAACATGGGACGTCCACGAGGGTGAAACTTGTATTCTGCTGTAAACGGCGAGTGAGAATGTCTTCGGAATTGCAAATCTTTAACGCCTGCCAGTCCCATTACACAAAGCCTCCCTCTTTCTGTATCTGGATTTAGGCCGTTGTATTTTAGCAGAACCCCACTAGGTTGGAACGCTGTAATTGATTTCATTCATAAACTCATCGGGTTCAGTGTAAATTAATCACTCTAATTAACAAATACTCTGTTCAAAATCTTGAACACGGTTTTACTGAAAGAATATTACTTTCAACTCGTTGATACTTTTTTCTTCCTTCTTCTCTACCTTCATCTCATTATCTATATAAATAAACGATCTATCAAAGTGATGTGTATTTCTCGTAAATTAGTAGTTTTGAGAAAACAGTTTTATAAAGCGAATACTGATCTGACCTTAAAATTGAAAAGTGTAAAGAGGAATAACATGTCTAAAACCGCCTATTTCTCAGGTATTCAACTAATATGAAATTTTAATGGCATGGGGGATAAATAGACAGGAAAGTTATGAAATTGGATTGGGAAGCGCCGTCCGTCCGAGTGTCTAATAAAAGCGAAAGCTTCTCCCAACTCCTGACCCGGGGAGGGTCATACATTATGCAGTTGAACTCAACTGTCAAAAAGCGTTGCCGGGCGGGCCTAGGTATAAGTGGAGAGTGTGTCGGGTCGGCAGTTTCGAGAGTCGCCGATCTATTCCGGGCACCGGACGGAGTTGTACCTGTCAGAATGACCGAACAGAAGCGTTCTGCATAAATACAACGCCTCTAATGGACCGGGTTTGATTATTCAGCGGGTGCGATGTATCCAGAGGCAGAGCTGTCGAGCGGGTAATGGACCGACAGACTGACGTGTCTAATTGCATTAGAAACTCTAACACAAAAACCCCATCAAACCGTGACCTTACGGCCGAGAGCATCTACCGTAGAGGTCGCAAGTTCAGGGGTTCATCCAGATGCATCACCTGGTTCAATTTAATTCAATTATTTCCGTGCTGTCCATTATTATATATTCTCAAATTCACTCAGTAACACGCTCAACGTTTGTTTTATTTCGGCCCTACTGAATTTTCTATAAATGGCAGCCGTGTACCCAGTACCCAGTTTAAATTTATCGATATATTATTGGAGATGACCTTTTGCCTTGCTGAACTTTTGCATCCCTATTTGAAGACACAATACCGCTGATCCAATCGACTAACTTTCTTCCCTTTTCATTTAATACTAGGCCCCTTCAACGAATTTAGTACAGCCATAAAAAGTGATCAGTACCAGGGGTTGTACCACATAAGGGAACCAAGCAAATACATCCACCAAATTTTGAAAACATACAAATAACCGCTCATTATATTGAAATATCGTTTACATAGAGAACAATTTTTTTTTTTTTAAAGATAGTTCCTACTCACAGTATGTTGTTTTGCAACGATACGGATTTCGAGCCTTTTAGCTCATCATCAGGTTGAAGGACTTCTACAACCACGTCTCTTGACATGAATTGCCAAAGTGAACCCGCTGATACCTCCGCCAACGCGACGTTCCAATTAGCAGCTGATTTTTTTTAATGGCGTTAAATTCGAACGTGCGAAACGCTGAAATTATAACACCAACAAATATTATAATAGTAAATACTTANGATGATTGATTCAACATCTTTTGTGTAATGACCGGTAGCGGATCGTTGACCTACGTTTGAGATTTTGTTCTGTCAGACAAGTTTCACCTTTCCATCATGTTTTCATTTGTAATTTGGCTTAGTCGAGTACATTTGTGAGGGAAATCACCTAGTAGGCCAATATAAATCTGTAGTTTGACCGTAGCCGATCTTTCTGTTCTTTATATCCTCGGCGCTCTTGCAGTCAGACGCGTATCGGATGTTCGCATCTTCAGTGTTGTGTTTATGTTGGTAAACATCCTGCTTATAACCCTGGCCCATCTCTACAGAATGTGTCTCACAAATTAGCGAAATATAGTTTAATTTTGTTCCTCCAAATGAGGAACAAAGTGAGGAACCAAAGCAAGAACAGCAGGGATAGTAAGACCAGAAAGGAATAAATTACACTTTTATATTTTGGTATCTACGAGATGATGACAGACTAAAACTGCAAGGATACGAAGACCAGAATCATTGGAATCGACTAAACTACAGATTTATATTTTGATGAGGAACGACGTGATCACGTAAGTAAAACCAAGAAGATAGAAAGGCAAAAATGTCCGAAACGTCTAAACTATCTATTTATATTTTTGGTGGTCTACGAGGTGATGACAAAAGTCCAGTATGATCGGGAACGAGCAAAAAGAGATTAGTGTTTGAGGCCTACTAGGTGTAGACGGACCAAAACCGCGAGGAAAGAAAAACCATGGTGACGACCAGCCTACATATTACCATTGTGTGGTGATTAGGTACCGTTAATCGATAATTATTCAGAAATCGTGAGATGCGGTCTGGTTGATGTAGGCTTCAGAAAAACATTTTCTTTATCGTGCCAACGTTTCGATCTTCTTCTATCAGGGCTCAATAAAGATCGAAACGTTGGCACGATAAAGAAAATGTTTTTCTGAAACCTACATCACACCAGACCGCATCTCACGATTTCTGAATAATTACCACTATGGTGAAGTCTACGAGGCAGATGACATACCAAAACAACGAGGATAAGAAGATCACGATTTCAAATTGTTATTTTGGTAAGATCTGCTAGTCGGGGGTGATAACATACATGTTAATATTTTTTTAGTTCCAGTTTGATGACGTACCGAAACTGGGAGAATAGAAAGGCCAAAAACATCGAAGTCGACCGAACTACATATTATTATTTATTTTTTTTTGCTTTTCTATATTTAAAACGGTTTTATTAGATATATTATTTATGGAACGGAAATGACCAAAAACTATCTTACAGTCGGCTTTTTCTTTAATTCTATCCTCCAACAAAAATTATCTCATCCACTCAGGGATGTGACAGAGGACTCTATTTTGTTGTAATAATCCATTATTAAGAAATCCATCCATCATCTACAAAGAATGTTACGAAAACAAGAAGAAGAACAATATTGTACAGAAAACATTGAATTTTTTTCATTATTCATGTTCCTGTTTCTTTAAAACTACAATGATAGTCATTCTTGTGCTCTGACGTACGCCATTTTATATATGCATGTACATATAAATTGTTTGCTTAGGAACTTACACTGCTCCCCGCCGAATAACTGTTACAGTTTAAATGATCTACAAGTATGGAATAGATAAGTATGCATATAGGACTTTAAGATGTAGACTGGTTGGATTTGAAAACACGATTGGCATTATGGACAGTTTATTTGTAAATGAAAGTTTGTCCGAACTATTTGATGTGATACCTACGTTACAGTACTAATGGTCGAAATGGGAATAAGCCAAAGGTCGAAAAGGCTGACTAAGTTCAAAAGTTCAACCTGTAAATGAGGAATGAACTTTTCGCTTAAAACACGTCAGAAAATTGGAAGGGAGCCACGTTGGTTATTATCGGGGCCAGGGGTTTGTCTGGAAATCTCCCTTGTCATAGTAGAAACGAGGGACAGGGACAAGGGAACGCAATAATTCCCCATACCCGGCCACGGTTTTGACGGCTTTATCCGTCTGCCTATCCACTACGCATTTAATGTATTCTTCCTTGGGCGTCAATATTTTAAAAGAGGCAGAATCGCCAGTTCTGAAATATCAGAATATAACAAACGGACTTCACTTTTATATAAATGAACTGCTAACGGTTCTGGTTTATCTGGTTTAAACTTTCTTTACACTTAACAATTTCATATATATATATATGTATATACTTTATGATATCGCTTCTATAAATTAGTATCGTAAACTCAAATTTTACATCCACTAGCTGCTTCAAAAGACAATGCCAATGTGTAAACGAAACCTGAGGCAGTTAATTAGATTTAAAAAAAAATTATGTTTGACTTGTCAACTCTTTTTTTTTTTTTTAATTTAATTTATTTATTTGTTACCTACACAGAATTGTATACTATACAAATATGTACACATGCATGAAATATCNTGAATAAAAATATGAGTGTCCGGTTCTTTTGTCTTCGACTGTACTCGATGCGACCCGACGAAAATCTGGACAGTGGGGATAGCAGAGCGTCGGGTATGTTAGCGTGGCATAGCATCGGGTAGATGTGCACGGGGGTAATGCAACCTTATGGAACATCGGAGTTTGGATTTGCGTCGGGTAGCATCGGGTAGCGTCGCATGGCGTAGCATCGGGTAAGTGTGTTTCTGCCTTTAAGCTTAACTAAAAGTTCTAGATAATAATGGAGCCTTGCATAATAGACCAATATTGTGCGTACTGTTCTAAAGAGAACAACTCCTTTTTACCTTAACCTTAAACTGGGGGTCATGACCAAGGCTCAAACTGCATGGTTACATAAAAATTAAAATTTATATAAATTTTCAATAGTCCTATAATTGTAACATATTTATCCTTGCTGTTTAACTGTGTTTCTTGCTTAAAGCTTTTTTGCACAAGAAGAACTACAATACTAATTGAATTTAAGTCATATTTAAACGTTTGCTCTGCTCAACTATTCATTAGATAGTTTTATTTGTTTACCCAGCTGTTAACCTACTTTACTAGATAATATTCATCTCTAAAATTACAGAAAAACACGTAGAAAGTGTAAAAAGTAAATTTATTTTAATATAAATTGAGCATGAAGCAAACCAGTTTAGTTTTAATTGACACGACGAGAACATTTGCTAATGTAATGAACAAACACAAGCGCAAAAATATTTAATGTAATTGTATTAAAATTGTAATTTAAAGTATTGCGGTTCATTTAAACTTGATTTTATGCAAGTTTCCATCGAGTTCTTTTATAGTATTGCACTTTTACGTCTACACATTTTCCTCTTCTTTTGTTCGTAACTGTATCAGGGATGAAGTAATCTTCGCCAGTCGGCTTATTGCCATTGCTTGTATACTTTGAGCCTGCTGTTTTACATGTACAGCTTTTTATCCAATGAATACAAATTGTTATAGATAATACAAAGGGTATCTCAGATATTGCGAACCCTCTTTTCTAAAAAAAAAAAAAGCTGAAATAAAAGGATCACAAGTTAATATTTCGACAGCTTTTCCCAAATATTTTCAAATTAAGAGAAGTAATAAATTTCTTCCTATTTGTGAACTGATGTGCAATTCCCAAGTTCAATTACTACAAGTAATTGTACTAGAAAAGGAAGACGACTAAAGGAATTCTTTCTAAGAGCAATTCGTTCTGGAACACTGACGGCTAAAAAGTCAGGAAGTGCACTGTAGCCTGGGTCCTAGGAATAAATTCAAATACCGAACCGACTACAAAAACTCAGCAGATTCGCTATGGGTCTCCATTCGGAAATTATAACTTTTTTTTTGGGGGGGGGGGGTTACGCTGGCATATTACCCATGAAGTTTTCTATTTTCATTTTACTGTCAAGCGTGATCGGCCGACCAGGGCCAGGTTCCCGCCGCGCGCCCGCACCACTCATTCAGCTCCATCATCTTCTCATCTTCTAAATTTTCATGCTTGAAGATAATCAAAACGAAACGTTTATCGACATTAGAAATCCATAGATTATGTTGAAAGCTGATGGATTGTTGCTTATTAGGACAGATTCTAAGTTTATTGGTTTTGAAATGTTTGGGACTTTGCTCAGATTTTTTAGCAGTTTGTCTCTTTCATTTTCATATCCTGGACATCCAAAAATTATGTGGGAAGGATTTGAAGGGCAATCGCAAGTGGGACAGTTCGGAGACGATGCCAAACCGATTCTCTTCTTGTAGCTACCTCATAGGCCATGATTCGTCTTCAGTCTAAAAATAGTAGAATAGAACTCCTTTGACATTCCTTCTGGGCTATCGCCTTCCGAAAACCATGGTTTTTTCTTGAGCTCAGGGAACAGTGACCTGTAATAATTGCCAGCATTTGATGCGTTGTATTTTTCTTGCCACAGATTTCTACAAAACTTTTCCAAAAAGTTTTTCCCGTCATCTTTAGGAATTTTAATGTCAAGGGTTGGACCTGATGTTGCAGCCTCCTTTGCAAGTGCGTCCACCGTTTCATTTTGCCATAAGCCTCCGTGCCCTTTCATCCAACACAATGCCACCCTTTTCCCATGATTTTTGTCTCAAGCATTTTCCTACAGATTTGGGCAAAAATATAGTTTCTGCATTTATATTCTGGGGTAATGTTATTTATCCTTTCTACAATGCTTCGACAGTCTGTGAGGATATAAAATTTAGAATCACCCAATTTTCGTACGTAATCCAGAGCGCTATCTATCGCAATTAGTTCTGCTGTATAAACAGACATTGAAGTTGGAAGCGAATGTTGTTCCTTGTATTGATGGTTAGGGACAAAAAAGGCATAACCTGTTTTGCCATCGATGGAAGAGCCGTCCGTAAATACGTACACAGGTTCCGGATATATCTCGTTAATGTCGGCTAGGAATTCTTTTTGAACAATATGCGAGTCGAGCTGGGAATAATCTTTAAAAAATGTTGTGTCGAAATTGTTAATTAGTACGTCGTACTCCATCGGATACATGGGGTCCACAGGGCTTTTAAAAAAGGAGTAGATGAAAGGAACGGACTGTAGGAAGGCCGACACTAAGGTGGGGGATTTCTTTTTTTGGTAAAAGGTTGAGGTTAGAACTTTTTCAGTGAGTGTAACTATTATAACTCTTAAACCCAGAAATAACAAAAGGTTCAACTCTAAAAAGATGTTCAAACTCTCTGGCGGTCAGAACTTAAAGCCTCATGTGGATTGAATTCAAACTAGCATACTAGCATAATAAATGGAAAAAAAAGGCACATGCGAAAAGGACTGAGTGTAAACAAAGGTGGATCATCACCACAGGGAACACGACAAACGATTCATAGATGGACCACATAACCAACAGAAAAAAAAATCACCTGTATGGACACTATCGTTGAAAAGGCATATGTACCTAGCAACTGGCAGAAACATCCTAGTGTATATTTGACCAATAAGAGAAGAAAAACGATCTGCGCTACAATGAGGGTCTATCGAAATGTAGGTTTCTGCTGCAGCAAAAGGGATGGTTAGATCCTATAGATTCATATTTCGATGAATAGTACGAGCTGATAACTGATCAACCTATGTGGATCCCAAGAAGAAAATGATCAACAACTGCCAAACTACAAATTTTATTTTGGCGATGGTCCAGTAGATGATGGTATACCAAAACAGCGTGGGTAAGGCTACTAGAATGATCAGCGACGACTCAAAAGAAAGGTGAGATTTTTATTTATGTGAGATCTATTAGGAAATAACCGACCAAAATCGCGATGATATAAAAGACCGGAATGATTGGTTGACAGACCAACGATGAGGTTTCAACAACTAAGAACCACAGCTAACTTGACCAATAGTTTAAAAGTAACTACTGAAACCAAAAAATAGTAGATGGGTGCAGAAGATATATCTCGATCGAGTGCAGCGGTTTTTTCAATATGTTTCTTTTCTCGTATGTAGTTCTACCTTGTCTCTCCAAATGAGAACAAATAGTTTTTCGTGTTTTTTTCTTTCGGAATACTGTTTGTACTGATTTTAAATTTATAGTAAACTGTCTCCACCTGCTAGCTTTGTATGTGATGCTGACCACTACATCTGAAAAAATGATACAAGGGAATGAAAATTTTCTCAGAGTTTATGTAGAAGTTTTCCAAAATATAAGGTAAAAATCAAGGAAAATTATTATTTAAGTAACTGCATGTTTTTATTGAAAGGCTAACCCAGTAGAAAAATATGTTTTATGTTGGGGACGGCATTTATGAAATGTTTATTATTCAATTAGTAGATTTTATTAAAGTCTATTTATGAAATGGTGCATATTTTTTTACGAGAGGAATCGGTTCTACGATTATATGGGAAACTGAGACAATATCATTTTTATCGCCTGTATATTCGATGTTTCATAATTGGTCAAAACATGGAAAAATGAAATTGCAGTCCTCAGAATGAAGTAAAAAAGAGCAGATTTCAAAAATAGAAGAAAAGTAGTTCAAGTAGAAAAGAAAATGTACAAAACAGAAAATAAATGTTAAAAACAAAAAAGGAGTTAAACCCCTGGAATATCAGTGATGGCCCTTATTATCCCCCGGGAACACCGTGCTCAAACACCGTTTTAAGAGAATATGATAACATTTTCAATTTTAATATGGGTTGTATTGATGTTGGGACCTTTGGGAGTATTTAAAGGAAGAAACAACTTCTTGCAGAGGGGTAAATTAAGTAAGGCATGGATGGCGTGAAGCTGTCACGCTTAAGTTTACGGTTAACCAAGTTGATATTTATCCAATTTTTTTTTTTAGTGATCACCAAATCCGACTAAGCCGTTTTTTAAAATTAATATACATTTCCTCTCCATTTGATTTATTATAACGAAACTCACGTTCGTCATAAAATGCAACTCGCGAGGGTCGTTTACCCGGTGCCGTTTGTATTTTACGGGCGTTTTACACCCTGGAGGCCGTTTTAAAGGACGGAATTTCTAAGCGACTCCCGATGCCAGAAAGGAAATTAGGCTCCAATTGAAGTTGCCGGTTATTACAAAAGAGGGAAAGGCTGGAGGGAGGCACTGCAACTGACACGCACTTGAGTTAATTGAGTCTCACTCAGCCTTCCATTGTCCTCCGCACCACAGATAATTTTCACAAAATAAGAACATAATACTCCTTTTTTAATTTTTTTCCACGTTGATAACAACAAAATTAATATATATTTTTCAATTTTTAATAGTTTGTCGACTGGGGAGTCTTTCGACAAAAGTTAAGCACTTGGAAATTTTAATCAAAGAACTGATTAAACTGCAAAAAATTGGAAAATCACAATTATTAAATTGCACTTATGCTTAATTAAGCCTAAATACATTCTAATTGTTGAAGTAACTACGACTAAGGCTTAATTAGTCAATTTTAGCGAAATCCAATTTAATTAAAATATGTAATTAAAAATGTAAGCATAATAAACAATTTTTGAATAAATTACTCTAAATATAAAATAGATTGCATTTGTTAGAGGAGAAAAGTTCGGCACATTTGGGTCTTTGCAAGGGCCAAAGTCAAGTCTTTGGACAAAACCCCAAGCCGCAATAATCACTTAATATAAATATAATAAAAAATTTGTTAATTTGAAATTGTGACATTTTTGTTAAAGTCATGAAAAGCTATCTTTTCAACGAACGACTTTGAAAAAACAGTTGGCGTGATAGACTAATAAAACTGGAAAGTTAAACCAAAGACTGATTACCATATCGAACCCTCCTATCGCGCTTGTATTTATACCAATATATAAGAAGATCGATTTTCGGTCTATGTATAAACGAAAAAAGTCAACTTTTTTATGTCGTCGATTTATAAATATTTCCCTGTTAGTTATAAGAAACGGCTAGAAGTCACCGTTTGAGATAGTTTAGAATATGATTTTTTCGGGCATATTCACGTAACGTATTAGAGAAAAAACAGAGGTACGAGTAAAATAATTGAAATTAAATTAAAACACCAGCTGAATATGAAATATGTTTTTAGATATAAAATCAGACCAATCTAAGGTGTTATTGTACCAAATTTCCTATAACGTCTGTTTTCATCAGTCACACTATCAAAACAGAGCATCTCCACCAGAATCCATAAGATGGAAACTCTCGCCATGGTAAATGAAAAATATGAGGACCATTATAAAATAACTGACGCCTCTATAAACTGGGGAACATTTTGGAATTATTACGATCCGAGAAAATACCTTAAATCTCGTATTCTCCACAACTCGCCGGAGAGAAAGAATAGTAAAAAAAGTGGCAATTTTTACTGATGGAAAGGTTAGTTGTTGATTGGAAAAGTGAGGGTATTTATGGAATCACTTATTCTCGCTTATCGATAAAGACTTCTTTTCCAATTACAACACGTTCTTTACAAATAGACTTAAGGGAATTTGCATATATCGACATAATCCGCTAATTAAAGCTTTTTTCAAAATCTAATTTTAGCCGAAATTAAAAGAGCATAAAACATTATTTACAAATTAAAAAAAACCATTATTTACGAAACAATCTATAAGCAAAGTAGGTCACAAAATGGTCAAAACTGACCTCAGTGTCATATTGGTGATTCTTGCGTTATAAAACACTTATATACTGACTTTGACTGAGAAAATTACTTTTTTGACTGATAATTTCGACGACAGTTTGACTGGCATCCGAGCGACTAACATAATTTTTCTCAATGTATCAAATCAACATTATTTCTATTTAAAAGAACGAGGTTCATTTCTGACAAATAATTTTTCTATTTTGTGTATTTTCTTATAGCGATCTATCATATATTATTTTTATGCTACATACGGAGTTAAAATGCTTTGTACCTCTTTTTTCAATTGGTATGTTTAAACGTTAAAATCCTTTTAGCAGTTTTAGAATTATCAGATATTCTTAAAACGACTTCCGAAAAATTGGAAAAATTTTAGGAGTCAAAATCAATAAATTTAAATTCAAACAAAAATTGATACTTAGCGGTATCTAGAAATGCTAAACAAAATGTCATATTAGTTTCACGAAGAAAATAAATAAATAAACCTAGTTTGCTTGAAAAATATTTGGTTTTCAAAAAAATTTTGGTTACTGATTAACCTTGATAGCTTTTATTATATTTTTTATTGCAAACTACATAAAAACATGCTCAAAAATGATATATTCACACGATGGATTTGAGCCCGTAGAACGGCGAAATCAAAATATCAAAATCAATTTTGTATCATGCTCTTGGGCTGGTAATAAATTGTTATTTGATTGGTTTTTCATAAATAATTGAAATAACAATCAAGAGGTGCTAAATAGAGGATAATTGCAGAAATTTCTTTAGAGGGAGAACATAAATATTTGAAATTCCATTTATCAAATGCTAAATGACATAAAATATATTTACATTTCTCTGCATAAATGTCGGGAGATATATTTTTCTAATTGAAATAGAACAAGAAAGTGTTTATATTTTGTTACTGCAGCGTTAATTATTTTGAATTTTGGGTAAAACGATGTTTACAATTTTCTTAAAAATACAAATCGATGGGTTTATTTGATTATCCTTTGTTCAATGGATATTTCTTTGTTAAATTAAAAATTAAATTTATCAAAATTAAAATATCAACAATCAAGGGTAGTCAAGTAGTTGATAAGTGCAGAAATTGATCATACTTACATAAAAAAAGTACAGAAATTGATATTGATCATACTTTAGAGAACGAAAATAAATATTTAAAAATATTTTATCAACACCTAAATCACAAAACATCATTTCTATTCTAATATTGAGCTTAATACATTAAAAAAGTTTTGAATAAATAAATCGAGAATTTTTTTTTTTAGTGCTCCACTTTCATTGACGTGTGACTCGACCTAAAAATGGGGGCTAGTCGATTTTCTTTTGTTTTTGCTCTCTTCTGAGTAAGTGTATGCGCGTTATTATTTTTGGGCGGAATCTGGAGGGCGAAGCATTGCAGAGGAGCTTGCGGCTGCTGCTACTCACTTATGTTCGCTATCAGGTAAGGTTCAATCCGTTAACATGGCAACCCGTATGCTCTCAATATGGACCTAAGTGAACCAGAACTATGCTCTAGTGAAGAGGTACGTTCTCTCAGTTTTATTCTTTAAAAAATAAAAGACCTCCACCATCTGGCAATTTTCTCAAAAATAAAAAGAAGAAGAAAGGCAGACCGACTAAAAATAATTTGATAGATGAAAATAGAAACCAAATTGAAGAAAATTCTATACCAAATATAATCCTCACAATTGGGCAGCCGTCAAAGTAGCGATATGCCACCATGTTTTATTTCAGCAAACCCATCTGCTCCATTAGCCGGGTAACGAAGAAAATAAAACAGCTGAGTTTAATAAACCCAAACCGGTTAAACCATCACCTATATTCCTTAAAAACATTGTCAACTACTCTCACTTTTGCAAGGCAGTGAACAGCCTTGTTGGTGAAAATGGTTTTACATGTAAAGCCAGAATTCAGGATACAATAGTTTTCGCCCAATTAGTCGATGCATATAGAACAATTATTCGATATTTAAAAACATAAAAAGCTGAATATCATACCTATCAGCTTCAAGAAGATAAGGCTTGGTTAGGGAGTTTCAGTCGTGATCCAGTTTTTGACCAGAGCAGACGTAGTTATCAGCCCGCTTCGGATTAGAGATTGTTTACCGTGTAGTGATAATTAGGAGTCTTTTAAAGCTATTTGTTGGATATTTTTTTATTCTGTATTAGTTTCATTCTCGTAAGTGTGCATTATTACTCAATACGGGAGAAAGATATTTCGTTTTTTTTTTTTTTTTACCTCTGGGTATAGATTTTAGAAACACAACATGTCAGCTCAAAGTGGGGGAGAAGAGCAGATGCCCAACAAAAAGCAAAAAATATCGCAACCTGACAACAACATGACTAGCATAAATCGATTCAAAACAAATGATCAACAACTGAAGGACACAACTAACTTCTATGAATACATTTGTAAAAGTCCCTGCTTTGCCCTTTTTCGAATAAGCGCCAAATCAATCACGCAACCGTAGCAAAATTAGGAAATTACCAATTTCCAGTAAAATATAATGTCAAGTTTCTCGGTCTTCATTTGGATAGTAAGCTGTCGTGGAATCCTCATATAAAACATTTATTAACAAGAGCAGAAAAATTGTACAACATACTAAAATGTTTTTGCAGTAGCAAATGGGGTGCCGACCCGTTCATAGGCATGTTATATTATAAATCATCCATTAGAGCAGTGATTGATTTTGGATCAATTTTTTATGGACAGGCCTCACACTCGTTCTTGAAAAAAATTGACATTCTGCGTAATGCTTGCCTAAGACGCATCCATGGTGGGTTGCCAAGTACTCCGATCGTGGCTCTGTCGGCTGAATCTTGTGAGCCCCCATTGGAAATAAGGCGATTAAAATTGGTACTGAATTTCCTCACTAAACTACTCAGTCAGGAGAGCCCGGTTTTTAACAATATAACTACTCTCACAGAAAAAGTTCAAACCTGCAAGTACTGGAATAAAAAAAAGACCCCCACATTAGTTTCGGCCTTTCTACATTCAATCCCGTACATATACTCACTACATAAAAGCTTTGTTGACCCATTATACCAGCTAGATTATAGGATTTTGACAAATAACATTGACACAGTGCTTTTAAAAGACTACTCGAAGTCCGCTCAACACTTAGTACAGAAGGAATTCATAGCAGACATGGCTGAAAACTATCCAGACCACCGGCAAATTTTTACGGATGGATCACTCTTGGATGGCAGGGCAGGTTGCGCTATTTTCGATTACAAAAGTGAACATAAAGAACAGTATGCTCTGCCAAACTCAATTACTGTCTACACTGCAGAATTAACCGCCATAGCTAAAGCGCTTGAATACATAAAAAAAAAAAGAATGAAACTAAATTCTGCATATTAACGGACTGTCGAAGCGCTGTAGATAATATAAGTAATGTATCCCCAAGCTGCAAAGTTAATAATTATATCATTGCTAATGTTTACCAAAAGCTCTTTGAGCTAAAAAAAGATGGAAAAACTGTGATAATATGCTGGATTAAAGGTCATGCGGGTATTCTTCATAACGAAACAGTGGACGCGTTGGCGAAGGAGGCCAGTGTATATGGTGTACCCCATCAGTTGAAAGTTCCTAAAACAGACGGAAAATTTTTTTTCAACAAATTTTGTTCCAATCTATGGGATAAAGAATACAGCTCAGCAACAGCTGGCGCTTACTATCGAGCTTTATTTCCAAAGCTTAAAGCAAAGCCGTGTTTTTTGGAAGGAGGCAGGCAAAAGGAATTCTACTCTACTATTTTCAGAATCAAAACTAACCATGGCCTGTGGGGGAGTTATAGGCTTAGAATTGGAATAACCACTTCCCCTAACTGTCCATCAATATCCATCAATAATTATTTTTTCAAATTTGCTTTTTTGTATCTCGAATTTTTATCTCACTTTTTGGGAAATTGTTGATACATCAGGGAAGTTTTCTGTTCTTTACTAAAGGCGATACTAAGCAGCATAAAAATTGTTTTACAATTTTGTTCAAATGGGCTGTTTGTTTCTTGTGGAACAAAGAGGGATCTGCTTTGAAATTGGAATACAAATAACAGGACAACTATAATCTCACGAGGTCATTTACCAAAGACGATTATGAGAGAAAAACCGGCGATGCCTTTGTCATGAGAGTAAAGTAAAAAATAAAAGATTCAACGAATTTGCCTCCCATTTTCCTATATTTACTCGGTATAAATGAAAAAGTCTGTTTGGCTGAAAGTAAAAATATTGTACGTGGGGTTTCCTTTTACAATGATCAGGTAGAATAAAGATAATTTGGTAGGAAAGAGACTAAATATTTCACTGGAGACATAAATTTATCACATCTACTAAGTTTAATAATAAAAATTGCAACCAGACTTTTGCCTTAGAAAGATTGAATTTTCTGTTTAAACAAGAGACAAGACATTTCTTGAAAACAAAATAAATACGGATTAAAACAAAAAATGAAATACTGTATATAAAATATTTAAAAGGGAATGTTAAAACAGTTTAGAAACTCGTCACACTTCTGTAAAAAAAATTAACGATATAATTATTGCGATGCAATGTAATATGGCAATAGTAATTACTTCATAAATTACTATTTAAACTTTATACTTCAAACAAAGGAAGGAAATACGAGATCTGATAATTACTAGGAAAGAACATGACGAAGTACAGAACTATTTTATATCGTATTATTATAAGCAAGATATTGTTTATTTGCCGTCCTAGGGCTCGTTTATAATAGAAATTGAAGGAGAAAAGAAGATGTAAAAAAAATTTTTTTTCAGAGAAGAGTGGCAAAAAGGAAAATCAGGTTTATCAGTAACAACTATGAGGTTAACGCGGAAGATTGCCAAGAGAAACGGCCACGAATTTCATTCATTGTTAATTTTACGACGTCATTCAATATATGAAGAAGGCACTTTCTCTAACGGGAAAATGCCCCGTTTTTCCAAGAGGAAATTCACTTTTTTAACTTATAAACTAGTGACGCCTTGCCCCGTTTATTTTTAATTAAAAGCAAATGCAAATTTTACTGGTGAACTTTATGCCAAGAACCAAGGCTGACATGTTGGGAAGTGGGAAAAGTAACGATGCTTTAATTTATTGGGGTATTTTGTGCTTTATTACTTTATGCTATTCTATTTCAAAATTTCATAATGTGAAAGTGAAAATTGTCTGTCTGTCTGAAAAGGAAAGATTGATTGTTCCTTTACCTTCACCTGGTACCACCTCCATAATTAAAAAGTAAGAAAAGCACCTCAAAATTACAAAACAATGATTGATCCGTCCTTGAAGTCTCAACAGAAATACCGTTCTCAAATATAGGGTCATCTAACCAACATTGGTACAAAATATTTTAGGTAATTACTCCTACTTATTTATATATTTTTTGGTGGGGGGGGGAGTGCTGAAGGCGACTGGTTTTATTCTTTAGGGTAACTAAAATACCTACTCCAGAATGTTTGAAACAGTAAGAGAATATTGGTTTTTATTAACCTTTGATTTCGGGAGTTTTCCCCCTTCAGTAGATTGTTTTTTCAAGACATTTTATTTACATTCTATTACTTATACATTTTTTATATCTTTATTGTCTACTTTCTTCTTTTCTTATTTTTATATTTATTATCTTCAGGATATCGATTCGTTTGTTTCAATATTTGATAAGCTTTAGTACAGGATTGATACTTTACCTACTACACCGAATCGCTACGCTTTCCCTAACATTCTCTTTCTCTCTCTCACTCTCTCTCTCTCTCTCTCTCTCTCTCTCTCTCTCTCTCTCCCTCTCCCTCTCTTTCTTCTGGTTCTCTCATTTTACCAGCATGTTCATCTCTGTCTATTTAGTTATTTTTTAATTTGTCTCGTTTGCTTGACTTCTCACCCAATCACTCTCTCCCACCCTCTCTTTCTCACTCCTTCACTCTCTCTCACTCTCTCTCTCTCTCCGCTCTATGATCTCTTTTTCCTTTCTCTCATTCGATATCTTTTCGCTTTTTTATCCCGATTTTTCTTCTTTCTCTTTTTTCTCTTCGTAATTGTAAGAGAGGTCGTTCGCGGACTAAATTTGCGTGATTTTTTAAATAAAACGAAATTTAACCATTCTTTCTTTTTCCCTTTTACGCCTTTTTTATTCTTAATGACTTACTTTCTATTTTTATATTACGTTTGCCCTTCCCTTTCTATATTTTTATTTTATACTTTTATTCTCCTCTTGTATATCTCTGTCTCTTCTCTCTCTTTCTCTCTCTCTCTTCCTCACTCTCTCTCTCTCTCTCTCGGCTCTATGTTCTCTTTTTCCTTTCGATATCTCTTCGCTTTTTTATCCCGATTTTTCTTCTTTCTCTTTTTTCACTTCGTAATTGTAAGAGAGATCGTTCGCAGACTAAATTTGCGTGATTTTTTAAATAAGACGAAATTCAACCATTCTTTCTTTTTCCCTTTTACGCCTTTTTTATTCTTAATGACTTACTTTCTATTTTTATATTATGTTTGCCCATCCCTTTCTATATTTTTATTTTATACTTTTATTCTGCTCTTGTTTACCTCTGTCTATTCTCTCTCTTTCTCTCTCTCTCTCTCTCTCTCTCTCTCTCCGCTCTATGATCTCTTTTTCCTTTCGATATCTCTTCGCTTTTTTATCCCGATTTTTCTTCTTTATCTTTTTTCACTTCGTAATTGTAAGAGAGATCGTTCGCGGACTAAATTTGCATGATTTTTTAAATAAAACGAAATTTAACTATTCTATCTTTTTCCCTTTTATGCCTTTTTAATTCTTAATAACTTACTGTCTATTTTTATATTATGTTTGCCCTTCTCTTTCTATATTTTTATTTTATACTTTGATTCTGCTCTTGTACATCTCTGTCTACTCTCTCTCTCTCTCTCTCTCTCTCTCTCTCTCTCTCCGCTCTATGATCTCTTTTTCCTTTCGATATCTTTTCGCTTTTTATCCCGATTTTTCTTCTTTCTATTCGTAATTGTAAGAGAGGTCGTGCGCGTGCGTGATTTTTTAAATAAAACGAAATTTAACTATTCTTTCTTCCTTTTTTCCTTTTATGCCTTTTTTATTCAATAACTTACTGTCTATTTTTATATTATGTTTGCCCTTCTCTTTCTATATTTTTATTTTATACTATGATTCTGCTCTTGTATATCTCTGTGTATTCTCTCTCTCTCCCTTTCTCCGTTACTCTCACATCCCTCTTAGATCTAGAGTCATCTACCCATTGGCACGTTAGGGTCTTTAGAAATTGTTATATTGATATTTTCTATGGATCTGAGGTGAAGGCGATGGGTGTATTACTACTACCATTTTTTAATTATATATTTATATGTGCAAAATGTCTACATCAAAATATTCGAAACAGCAAATGAATATTATTGTTTTTTGTCCATCTGTCCGTCGATGACTTCAATAATTTTATAGTATTTTTAAATAATATTTATTTTATATTAATTTAATTTTTTACTGCCTACTTTCTTTTTTTATAGTTAATATATTCACTTAATGTTATAGATGTTTTTTCAATATTTTTTTCAAGTATTGGAACTTTTCGTATTAGTTTTGGTACAAGATTGATACTATTCTATCGATAGCGAATCCTTTCTCACTCTTTCCCTCGCACACAAAAGATAGGGCAATCGGTTGTTTTCCCATATGAATTAAATTAGCTGCCCTACTTAATCATCTTTAATCGCATCATTGATTCAAGGAGGTTCAATAATCTTGCTGCTGTGGTCTGTGTCAAATATCAAAACGTTACGAACGAATTGCTTTCTCGTAAAGGCTTGCTTTTCGGGGGCGAACAGCTGTGAGAATTAATTTACCGCTTGTAATCCCGGGAACATGTCGGCGTTCTGGAACAAGAGACGGCAAAGGGGTAATCAATTCGCGAGTCCGGCCCAATTCTTGTTCAATTTAAATTTCCAAATAAGAAAACAAAGCTGTCGGTGCCTGCACGTCGGCTAAAACGGAACAGAGAAAAAAAAGTAGTTTTTAATTGTAGTCTGGTGAGATGAATCGACTGATTAAATTATTAGATATTATAAAATATGTAATAAATATAATATGTACTAGTGAAAAAAACAATCTGAAAATTTAGTTTCAGTAAAAAAAGAAATACGAGAAAGGAAGGCATTGATAATCTTTTGGTTAGATTTGAAATCGGTTTATTTATTATTGTACTACTCCAAAACCGATTATCCGTTCTTAAAAAAAAAAGAGAAAATAAAACAAGCCTTACGATACTCGATACTGCTTAACTTGCTAAGCCAATCGGCTCAAGGAAGCTTAAACCTCCTCACAAAAGGTAGTTATTTCAACATCCGCTATCATCAGGGAAGAAAACATTCCGTTTTCCAACCCCCCAGGTATATTTTTCAACCGATACGACTCAAAAAACAATACATAACATTTAGTATGCTTGAAAAAAATATATATTAATTTAATAATGAGTTCCTATTTGGAACATTACCTTCCTATCCCATTTGTCAAAATAGTTTAAAATTGTCTAACTGGGTCAACTTCGTAGTCACACCATCATAATGACATCTATAATCATAAACAAAAAGGTATATTCTTGTTTAAAAGGTTTTCATCTAAAATCCAAAAATAACCAAATTTTTAATTTATTCCAATAAATGTCTGTAATACATATATAGCGAATGTTATAATCTGTACATCAACGACTGGAGGTGGTTTAATTCTGATTAAAACATGACTGAATGTTTGATAAAGTTAACATTAAGGAAAATGGATGTAACAGACAGGAACGATTGCTTGGGGTGAAAGAGGGTGCAAAACTGACAGTGGCTGTAATTAAATTAACTTTCATTGAAAGGATTGAACAAACGGGACAGAACGGTGGAAAAGGAGCGACCTACGTAATTACAGGTAGCAAAGATGAGAAAGAACCAGGAGGTTGGGGCTATTACCTAATTGAGGGAATTACGAAGGGTACGCATTTAATGGGTATTAGAAAGGGGTGCGGACGTATTCTCGTTTCAGACCATTTCCCCGGGATGGGATCGTTCCTCCGAAAGGAAATCGCTGAGTTTTTAGCTTATTCAGAGATTTCAACCGGCCCCAAATCCTCTCACGATGCATTAGCGAGGCGAAAAACTGAACCTTTTTCGAACAGATTTAACTTAAAACAAACAAAATTTAATTCCTGACGGTTTGCAAGTAAATGTTTTTTTTTTAATCTGGAAAAAACAAGGGATTTTCTAGTATGAACAATCTTATATTTAAAAGAAATCAGCTAGATAGTTAATAGGTTTTTGTTCAATAGATTATGAAACCGTTATCAAAGCATTCTTTCATGCATAAATTTTTAAAAAATCGTAATTTTTTATATACAGACCTATATTATATATCAAAGGGCTACGCTTGAGATCAAAGAGAGCTGTATTCCGGCTTTTCATATATGTATTTTAAAATATAAAGAGCAATGCCATAGTACACCCAACGTAGTATTAAACACACAAATTCAAATTTATTCCATATGATTACATATTCTTCCTAGGTGTTACACGCTAAAACAGTACACACATACGCGTATTAAGAATATTATTTGAATTTGAAAATGATATTTTATGTACGGTGTGTAGTGACCGTTAAATAATCACTAATATTTAATAATATCTCAAATTGCTCACAAATATATGACGATTTAAAAATTAAAAATTTTCAAATTTATGTTTGAAACTTACTGTGCTAGTAATGTTCATTTTCTCATGACATTAAATTTTATTCGTGAGAAATTCTACTTTTTTAAAATTATGAAAATATTATGTTTAACAAGGTGTTGTTTGTCAATAAGTAGTTCGTGGATGTATGATGATCTAATTATCTATAACGATAACTCTCTCTCCCTCTCTTTCTCTCTCTCACTCTCTCTCCCTCCCACTCTCTCACTCCCTCCCACTCTCTCTCCCCCACCCTCTCTCTCTCTTCTATCGTACACTTTTTCTCACTGGTTCACATTCTTTTCCATGCTTCTTCGTTCATTCTCAATATCTTGCTCTCGATTTGTATCCACGATTTTGTCCTTTACTTTCTTTATACTCTCTCTCTCTCTCTCTCTCTCTCTCTCTCTCTCTCTCTCTCTTCTATCGTACACTTTTTCTCACTGGTTTACATTCTTTTCCATGTTCATTCGTTCATTCTCAATATCTTGCTATCGTTTTGTATCCACGATTTTGGCCTTTACTTTCTTTATACTATCTATCTCTCTCTCCCTCCCTCTCCCTGTCTATCACTCTCTCTCTCTCTCTCTCTCTCTCTCTCTCTCACGTTCTCTATCCGCCCACACCTTCTACACATATTTATCCTCGCTCTTGCTATTTTCCTTTCTAATATACTTATGCTTGATAATTAATTAAGGTTTTTAGTTGAGATGAAAAAAAGGTTAATGGTACGAGAGGGATTCGAACCTACGACCTTCGGCTAGATACGCCGCTGCTCTACCACCTGAGCTATCGTGACCTCGATCCACTCGGACATCAACTCCCCATCTCAACCCCACCTTATGAGTTTTCCTCCCTTTTGCCATTTTTCAAATGTCGTGTAATCGGTTTGGATTCTCGACGACAATTGAAATGGCGACGTCGAGCTTTAGTGAAGTGTACTTCATTTTTAAATCATTAATTCACTACTTTCGTGGTCCGCTTGACCAATTAATACATGACAATTAATTAAGGTTTTTAGCTGAGATGAAAAATGGCAAAAGGAGGGAAAACTCATAAGGTGGGATTGAGATGGGGAGTTGATGTCCGAGTGGATCGAGGTCACGATAGCTCAGGTGGTAGAGCAGCGGCGTATCTAGCCGAAGGTCGTGGGTTCGAATCCCTCTCGTGCCATTAACTTTTTTTCATCTCAACTAAAAACCTTAATTAATTGTCATGTATTAATTCGTCAAGCGGACCACGAACTTATGCTTGAAGTCATGCTTCTATTCCTATCTCTGTTTGTCCTTCTCTTTCTGTATTCTTTAAGTTTTAGTGGTTCTCTCATTTAGTGTATCTTTGTCTACGTTCGTTTTTTCTACTTGTCTTTCTCTCTCTCTTCCTTTCTTTGTTATCATCATTACTTTATTCTCTCTCTTTCGTTGCATCTGTTTGTTTTTTATTCGTGTCTATTCCCGCCTTTCTCTTCTCGCTCTTGAGTGTCTGTCTGCCTATCGCTTTTTTTCTCTCTGTCTCCGTCTATCCCTCTAACTATCTATCTATTTGCCAATCTAGCTCTATATGCATGTACGTCTCCTTATCTTATCTCTCTCTCGCGCTCTCTGATTCTCTCTCACCCACTCTCTTCTCTCCCTCTACAATTCAGGAAAGCCCTATTTTGCTGACCTTATAGCTGTATGAATGCATTTTTGTTGTTCTGCTCTTTCTCTTAAAGGGGGTGGCGACCCTTTCACTCATTATTTCCTTTCTTTACCTCTTTGTTCCACCAATTCTCGTTGTTCCCTTATTAAGTACCATCCGAAACGGTAAATTCCTCTGTTAGAGAATTGCACGAATTGTATCGAAGCAGGGAGGCAACTAGTCTCTTCGTAGAATTTAATCTACCCCCAGTTAATCGACAAAGGGAACGAAACTTACTCCATTTTAGACAGTTTCCTGAATCAGCACCTGTGATCAAGCAAATGATAGCACTTCACGTTAGCTTTTACAAGCTTCCGAAGATCTTTCGCTTTAAGGGTCGTTTGAACAAGTTTATTTAGTCATTATATGGTCATGCTTTGTAAAGCACAAATTATTTCAGCAGTTAAATAGATTTTTTACGATAAATAGAAAGGAGACTTTTATGGCATTTAAATGATGAAAGAAATATTACGATGTTAAATCAGGATTTCATCCAATTACGTAGAACCAATTTTGAAAGTAACAATAAAAATTCCGGTGATCCATCACAATTACAAGGTTTGTTATCTGATAAAATCTGGTTTTCTTCAGCGTAAAAATAAACAAAGACTCGGCTATTTTTTGTAGAAGGCATTCCGTCCATCCTCTCTGTTTCGGCCTGATCTTGTCATTTCCTCTCTGATATTGTCCTTGGTTATTTTTTCTTCGTTACACGAAACGATTGATTTGTAAAAGTGATATCACTCTAGACTGAATTATAAACTATGCTCAAATAATTAACGTAAATGTTTTCTTTTAATCACGTCCAAATGATTGAAATAAATTCTTTCATGGAAAGGTAATTTTCATGAAGAAAATAAGAATACGCACACAAATAACAACTCATCAATAAATTACAAAGGGGAGAGCAAAAACAAAAGTATAGAGGACATAACGGTCAAAATAAACTAACATATTGTCTCAAAACGCTGGGTGGGAGAAACATGATGAAGATTGATATGTTATAGCAACTGTTGTGCCATACATCTTCATGTCATACCATTCTATAACAAACGTACAATTGGATGGCTAAAGTTTAAAATAAAATAATAGGAAAACATACAATAACGGCAATTAAAATGGTCAAAACAAGAAAGCCCACTTAATTAAAAAATAAAATGGAGTTCATTAATAATATCCACAAACGTAACACAGGATTCTCAAAACATTTACTTGTAATTATGAAGCACAAAACCTCAATTTTCAATCGATAGTTTGTTGATCACGCGACTAGAAACCACAACAACCTTTAACAAATGGTAAACATAAACTTAGCGTCATATTCAATGGAAAAAGCAACAATTAAATGCTATTTTGAGAAAGACGTGTAAAAGAAGTAATGTTATTTGGTTGGGTTATTTTGGCTTTGGCATCTAACTAAAATTCATTTGTTAACCTCAGAATTCAAAAAAGTCTATCTATACCTCTAAATGTAAGAATTTTAATATGTAATAATATTATTAAAATTATTATAATTTTAGCACATAATAATAATGCAATATTATATTTATAAATATAATATTAATAATATAATGTTGGTTTAAAAAGTAAATGGTTTAAAAAAATTCGTTATATAAATTTAAGAATGATAGATTTCCGCTTAAAAATTATTTAAGTTAATGTAAAATTAATCATTTAGTGTAGCAAGATAATCGTTATTTATATTAACTAAAAATGATCGAATTAGTTCTAAAAGTAAATTTGTTATAAATAAAAAAAATAAAAAAAATAAAACGATTGAATTTTGTTTAACAAAGAAATGTTGTTAATAATAAAATGGCATTGTTTGTGTTTAGGGCAGAGAATACATATTATAAACAAAAAACTTAAATAAAAAGATTGCATTAAATTCAAAAATAAAAAGTAAATCCTATAAAACAAGAAAATAAAAATATTAATTTGTTTGCAATAAAATTAAAATAAGAACATCAATTTACTTAAAAAATAAATTCACTATTTTTCGTGGTCCGCTTGACCAATTATTAACATTCAATTAATTAAGGTTTTAAAGTTGAGATAAAAAAGTCAGTGTCACGAGCGGGATTCGAACCCACGACCTTCGGCTTGATTCGCCGCTACTCTACCACTTGACACGATACACTAAGTCACGATAGCTCAAGTGGTAGAGCAGCGACGTATCAAGCCGAAGGTCGTGGGTTCGAATCCCGCTCGTGCCATTGACTTTTTTATCTCAACTTAAAACCTTAATTAATTAAAATTACAAAATAAATGTTTAAATTAACAGTAATAAATAAAATAATAACTAAAGATGATAGAACTTGCTTCTCTACATTTTATTCTTTTTTTATGTTTCTTTTTTCCTCCTATTGTTATATATTTTTTATCTTACTTCTTCTCTAAGCAATATGTATATAAATATTTACAAATAGTTACATTTTCGTCCAAATTCCCGTCTCAATAACAGTAGCTATTATCTTGCTATGGGGAAAGTAAATGGGCATTCTTCGGATGGAAAAGGAATCCGAGTAAATTCAAAATGGTCATTGTTCCAGGAGCATCTTTTGTGCCCTGTTCTCGTCTAGTGAAACGCGGATGTCATCGCCATTGTTCTGAAATATCGACGTCGCCATAGCTGGAGATAGATATACCGATATCGGTAAGGTTTACAACACTATAGTTTGAAGTAAAAATGGTTTTCGCAAGGCATTCTGACCAAAATTTCTGTTTTACCACGCTAACCGTGATCTATTACGTAAAAATATGCTTGCTTGTCGTATTTATTCCCTATACGAAAGAGATTATTTATAATTTAATATTTTACAAATAATTTTTTTTTTTGGGTGTAAATTTTACTGAATTAAATATCATAAAATAAAGGTTAAAGATGACCCACTGCTAAAACTCCTCATCAAGACAAGTATTCCAATTCTACTATTATGAATTAAACAAACATTTGTGTGATTCTAGTTCGCATATCCTCGCTGTTTTATTGTGTCAGAAGCATGTCACCTATTTGACATTTTCAGGAATGAGGTTGCTTGTATTTTTGGAAATGGTTAATAAACTAAAAATCGTTAAATAAACTAAAAATAAACCATATAACATAATTCAAGCTGAAATGTAACGACAGTATTATGATTTTTTTTTTAAACACGCTAGATTTTCACTTCTAATGCACATCGAAATAAAAAGAGAAACCAAAAAACGCTACCTGTAATATTAACTCTTGCATCTATCACTAAATGAAAAAGTAGCTTTGTTCAGTATAAAAAAGCGGTATTAATCAAAGCATTGGGTTCATACTTCCTGATGGATGGTACTTCAACTCCGAACACCGCGACGCGGATCGAAACTTGTTAACCCCAAAGGGCGTCTACTTAATTATACAACAATCCAACTAAGAACAGAATTCCCCCCACACTTATGGAAGTTTAGTTGTTGTCCAGACTCAGGACACCCGGTTCACAGTTGATTTTCCTGTTGGAAAAACGTGAACAATTACAGTTCCGCCCCGAAGGTAACTAGAAAACTGCACAACACTGCCTGATTTCAAAAACAATTTGCTCGTTTATAAAACACAATTTTGATTAGGATTTGTAAAATTATAATTTGATTAAGAAAAACACTCATGCTTTAGACCTACATTAATTGGAGACGATTGGTTGAATGTTTAACATTTGATAGGAACTTTCCTCGTTACAACGGCTTTGTAATGAGTGTGGATCCCAGGAGTATCACACGGTCAAGGCACATCTACCATAAACCTACTTCCTGTTCATCACCAAATATCTCACGTGCAAAGAAAATATAAAAACTCACTCTCCACATCTTACCTATTTACTCTGAAGTCACAAGGCAGCGTGCTAAGGCTATTCCTTTACCTACGTGAACGACTTCCCTTTACAAGAGAACACCACAATCGTTCGATTTGAAGACGACGTAGCAGCCCTAAGCTTGGCTAGTACTTGTGAAAAAGCTCAAGTGGAGTGCCTGCCAACTATTTGCAGACCTTAAACACTTGCAACTAAAAGGCTGCGATATCTAGCATTTATTCACTCGATTTGGAAATACCCCTGCAACCTGCCGAGGCTCAGCAGAATATCACCGCAAGAGGGTACCGAAATCACAACTGGATAACTTGGCGATATAGTTTATACGCAATATAGTTCGAACCTCGAAAAGCCTGATATTACTATCTTAAAAATTATTAAAAGCTTCGCATTGTAAAGTTAAACCACAGCATCAACCCCAAGAGAACTAATCTCAAAGGAGAAACGGAGAAGAAATCAGTTGTTAATTGTTATAAATGAGCTGCTAAAAAATTTTATTAGAAAATTAGACTAGACTATTTGGAAATCGTGAGATGCTGTCTGATGTGACGTAGGTTTCAGAAAAACATTTTCTTTATCGTGCCAACGTTTCGATCTTTATTGAGATCATCTTCAGGGCTTTCAATAAAAATCGAAACGTTGGCACGATAGAGAAAATGTTTTTCTGAAACCTACGTCACATCAGGCCGCATCTCACGATTTTCAAATAATCATCGACTAACGGTCACTAGTTACCACACATTAGACTAGACTTTTTAATTTTATTATTATTGCATTATTTAATGTTAAGTGAGAAATGACGGAAAAAAGCTGAAGAATTAGAAGAAAATTAAACATCCCATTACAAGGACTCAGCAATAAAAAGAAAAATATAAATTGTGTGATTTTTATATTTATTCTATCTTAAAATTTACTTAAAACACATTAAGTTGCTAAAACATGCTTAAGTTGGCTATAGTGAATACATGGAAAAATAAGCTCTTCTATTTTTTATTTAAATAAAACGCTTTATAAATAATATATCTCATGGCTTGTTTAGGCCGGAATTATCCCCTTTTTGCCTAAAATTTAGATGCCATAGGGAGACTTTTTGTTTCCTTCGTTTATGCCTTCTCCTTTTAAACTTTATGCATAATTCCATCTCTCGGGGGCGGATCGGGATGGAGGCATAAAACTGGTAACAGCCAGCTTGTTGGTGAAACGCTATTTTACCTTACAGTGTTACTACCTGGCAACGTGTTTTTGCCTTTTCTCAAGTCTTGACTTCATGCAACACGTTCGTATTCGAATGGATTGATGTTGAAATGTACAAGGAAAGTCGCGTGTGTTTAATGTTCAAAGCGAGATGAGTCCTGCATCCATTATCCAGGAATAAATAAATAAAACTTATTGCAGTTCGTTTTTTATGGCGGAACACAGACCCATTTCGTGAACATTTCAACATTCATTTCATGTTCTGTCAACGTTAGTCTATGTCATCGGTGAGATTATACAAAAATTAAATAGCTTTTCTATGGATTAAACCTACGATAATGGCTTTCAATTTATTTAGGGTTCAACAATTTAAATGTGATATTAAGTTACGAATAAGGTGAAAGACATTTTAACATTTTCATTTACTTAATGTGATAATGAATCCAGGAAGGTTATTCACAGGGTTTCGAGTAGATTTGTGAGCTTTTTTAAAATAAATAAAAGAGAAAAACTCGCTAATTAAAAAGTGCCTTTGGATAACATTTTATGAAAATTAATTTTCCCCTCCTTTTGATCATCATAATCTTTTTGATCGATCCCTTACCCAAAGTTGGTTTTCCTTTCAGATTCTTTGGCAGTTATATAGGTTATTCATAGAGTTACGAGTATGTTTCCCGAGTTCTTTTAAAGATAGACAAAAGCGAAAGAGCCGATGATTAAAAACGGCCTTGATGGATATAACTTTATGAAAATGAATTTCACTACGATGTGTGGGGATTAGTGACCGTTGATCGATAATTATTCAGAAATCGTGAGATGCGGTTTGGTGTGATGTACGTTTCAGAAAAACATTTTCTTTATCGTGCCAACGTTTCGATCTTTATTGAGATCATCTTCAGGGCCTGGGATTTACAAACATTGTTTACATTTAACAAATACATTTAGGATGTGGAAAAATGAATTTATACAATGCAAAATATATTTTTTATATTCAATCAAAGTATTTCTACTCACTCAAAGTGTTTGTCTTTTGTGTAATTTTGCCTTCTTGCGTGTCGTGTTGAGAGGGCCAGTGAGATTTTGCTGTTTTATGTTTATATACGTTGGATTTTGAATTTTGATTTCCTTTTCCTATTTATCCCTTTCTATATAATCCTGAAAGGATAATCTGGCCGAACCATCACCAACACATTGTTTCCCTTCGTAGGCTCATTTCACCTCAAGAAGCAGACGCCTTATACAAAAATGCCGTTTCTATACCGACTTCCTTCCCCACCCCTTCAAAATGCAAATGTATATAAACATAAAACATCAAAATCTCACTGGCACTCTCAACACGACATGCAAGAATGGCACAATTACACAGAAGACAAACACTTTGAATGAGTAGAAATACTTTGATTGAATATAAAAAATATATTTTGCATTGTATAAATTCAATTTCCCTCATCCTAAATGTATTTGTTAAATGTAAACAATGTTTGTAAATCCCAGGCCCTGAAGATGATCTCAATAAAGATCGAAACGTTGGCACGATAAAGAAAATGTTTTTTTGAAACCTACATCACACCAGACCGCATCTCACGATTTCTGAATAATTTTCACCACGACGTTGATCCATCCTTTTGCTATCTAACTTGTTTCTTCTTTTCTTATTCTTTTGCACTTTTCCGGAGTCATTCCTATGTTTACAAATATGTTTTGCGAGTTCCTTTAAAGGTAAACAAAAGAGAAAAGTGGCTAATTAAAAAGTAATGATGAATATCATTTTTCAAAATTTGAAATAAAATTTCTCCTCTTTTAAAATGGAAATGTTAAACTGTTTAAAACTAACTTGTATTTTTTCATCTTTTCTGATTTCGTAATTCAGAAAGGTAATTCAAAGTTTTGTGAGTTCTTTTTAAGATAAGTAATGGAAAAAGAGACGACATTAAAATTAATTAAAAAGTGTATCGATGGAATTAATTTCATGAAAATAAAATTTCACATTTTTATCAACATAGTGTTTTTGTGGCTGGATAGGCAATTTTTTCCATAAAAATTATTGCCTTACCGGGGAGTGCTCATGGGTTGGGTCAGGTTCGGTTATGTTAGGTACGGATTACCTAAGATAGGTTAGGATAAGGTAAGACCGATTTAGCGAGATTAGGTTTAGGGACGGGTTAGTCTCTGTTTTGAAATTATTTTAAACAAAATTTCTATATAAGACTAACACATGGTAAGTAAACAAAAGCCTAATTTTCCGCGGATTTATAAAAAACGAAAACCCCTTGGCTTTAAAACTTTTAAAATGGACAGCAATGTTTACGTAAATACCCCTAATATAAGTATAAAAATGCCTTTTTGAAAATTATTTGATGAAATTGACTTGTCTTTGGTCACCTTTTCTACCCTTCCTTTCTCAATCTACCTTGGTTTTTCGTTTCTGATTTATCTATAGTGATTTATTTCAAAAGGACTCACGTTGGAGACCGTTTGAGAAACCTCCGACACTTAAAACGATTAACACAGTTTTTCTTTGACACCAAAATTATCAACACTCTAATCAATGATTGACTGAATATTATTACCTATATTTGCCGAGTTGAACGAAAGTCTGAATTGAATCCAAATCAATAAGATTAGGCAGGAATTATGAAGATTTTGTATGCTTTGTGCAGTTTGATCAACTCTCTTAATTGACTTTTCAAACTACCTTTTATTAAAAGGTATGATTTTATCTTGCGTGCTACGCGCCTTATAATTAGAATAATCACATAACCTCAAATTTTATAAAAAGAGATTATCAAAAATATCTATCCCAAATCCTATGTCCCATAATTTGAAAACTGGCGATGTCAGAATGGTCGAAAATTCTAGAGGGTACGAAATTGAGGAAATAAACACAACGAGGAGGCTTCCAATTTTGTCCCTAATTGAGGTCATTGTGCCAATTTGTTTTTCAGCTCAGATTCACGAAAAGATCAACGTCCTTAAAGATCGTGACAATCTTTGTTAACCGTTCGAACAAATACTGTTTACAAGTGAGTAAACCCTGGAAAGTTCAGCGAATAAACTTTTCTCCAATATGTTCTGTCTTCTTCTTTTGTATAGAGGTTAACTAAAAACAACTAAAACTAAAAACTAAAAGAACTAAAAATCATGAATTATTAGTACATATTTTAACGCGATAATATTTTTTCATATGGATAAAAACTGTATAGAGAAGTTGAAATACAAAGTAGTTTTTGAGCTGATTTCATTCATCTCTCTTAGCTTGTTTGAGTTTACAGGCTAAACATTCTAACGTACTAGCTGAAGTTATTACGCAACTTCGCGGAAATACGATCCACGAACACTAATCAAACAATAATTATTAGGGTTCAGATATTAAAACAAATATAACGTGTTGTATTATGCTTTTTGCAAAATCGAGATCAAAAACAACGTTTCCTTATAGACCATGCTCGTCAATACCAAAATTTTTCAAATGGTCCCTGTGCGTACGCTAAAATTTATTGTTTAAGTTATTGCTAATATAGTCTAAATTCACAAAGCCATTACTAAAGCGAAAGATTAGACTTAATTTTAATGATATAATTCATGCATGCCTTACATCAGATTAATGAATGCCGTGACATTCGAAAAAGACAAACTACGATGTGTGGTGGTTAGTGACCGTTAATCGATAATTATTCAGAAATCGTGAGATGCTGTCTGATGTGATGTAGGTTTCAGAAAAACATTTTCTTTATCGTGCCAACGTTTCGATCTTTATTGAGATCATCTTCAGGGCCTGGGATTTACAAGCATTGTTTACATTTAACAAATACATGTAGGATGTGGAAAAAAGTGAATTTATACAATGCCAAATATATTTTTTATATTCAATCAAAGTATTATGGCTTATACAAAAATGTCTTTCCTATACCGACTTTCTTCCCCACCCCTTCAAAATCCAACATATATAAACACAAAACAGCAATATCTCACTGGCACTCTCAACACGACACGCAAGAATGGCACAATTACATTTTGAGTGAGTAGAAATACTTTGATTGATTATAAAAAATATATTTTGCATTGTATAAATTCACTTTTTTCCACATCCTACATGTATTTGTTAAATGTAAAAAACGTTTGTAAATTCCAGGCCCTGAAGATGATCTCAAAAAGATCGAAACGTTGGCACGATAAAGAAAATGTTTTTCTGAAACCTACATCACACCAGACCGCATCTCACGATTTCTGAAGAACAAACTACAATTTTTATAATACACTACAATAAACTTATTTACGTTATCTATAAATATTATTTAGACATACATGAAACAGTTTTGATATAAAAAACAAACTTTGCCAGATTGTGCTTTTTTTAACATCATTTTATTGAAAAGCGTGTTTATTTTTAATTAATTAATTAATGTAAATATGTTACAGGTATTTGATTTAAACCGATCGTCTAACTGTGGATTCTGAAAACGGATTTAATTTAAATGATGCAGCTATAAAGGTTAAATTATTTTTTCCGTCAAGCTGTTTTTACATATTTCAATTTATTAAATGTCATTTACGAATTCCATCTCACATTCTTATTTCCATTTAATTGTCTTCTATACGTGAGTAATAATACCGTTTGGATGAGCCCGTAGGAAATGCTTAATTTCCTAGGCGAGGGATTATTCGCAGCATTCCAAGCATTCTGTCTTCTTCCATTCCCACTAATATCAACATACCATGTGAGCCAATACCCCTTAGTTGTTTTTTTGTCAGCATAATTTCCTTTAATATCCCCACAAATAGAAGGGGTTTTTAAGCCTTATTACATACTTGGTTATTAAACAATTTTTTAGATAAAAAAAAGCGTATTGACGACAGAGGGCAATTGTTGGAATGATTGTCAATACTCCCTCCTTTTTGGCAATGATAAGGAGTTTTTGTGATAAATGGATGATCGGCTTCGATTTTTCCATCATCATCACTCGTCGCCGCAAAAAGGAAACAAGCGGTTTGGCGCAAGTCGTCGATCTTTGATTCAGCAGAAACAAGACTTCCAATTTTATTACCCTTTCAGATTTTTTTTTTTTGGCCTACAGAAAAATTTTTCATATAGGTAAAGAAAAATTTTCTAATTCAATTTCAAAACTAGATCCTAGCACTTTCGTAGAGTTGGAAAGGGGTGTTACTGAAGAATGAACGTAATTCCTCGCAATTATCACAAAAATCTTTACCTTTTCGTGTGAGAAGTGGTATTGAACCCAAAGAAGTACGACAAAATGTGTAAATGTGTTCACCTAGTTATAGGTGAGATTTGAGCTTTGAAGTAAACGACGTACTTTCAATTTTCCAAACAATTATATGCACTCGGATTTTTTTTTTTTATACCAAAATGTTCGAAAAAATGAGAAATTTAATAAAACGAAATTATCAAAAAAATGTTGTTCATATTAAAACCCTTTAAACTGAAGAGGAATCGTCTTTCGTTTTTGAAAAATGACTAAATCCTCGCCGTATAAATTTCCGCCAGTGCCAACCGTCTGTCAATGCCATTTAGATAATATAAAAAAATCTGAGGTTACACGTTTTGTAAAAATTGAAACAGTATTTTTTCTATTAATTCTTATGATATTTCAAAGCTCTACTTAGAAAAGTTACGTTGCTAGCTAGTGAAATTGTAAAAGGAATAATACCGCTTACTATGTTGAAGTTGAACGGATTCAGTTCGAAAATTAGTGTAATTTTAAATAAAATCTCTTTACCTCCGCTGACGACATCGGCGAGGTTCGTCTACACAAAACATGATCTATCCAAAGTTCTGAAATGTCAAGAAAGGGCTGATTGTTGCTGTAAGTTGCTCAGGATAAAAAATCAGTCATATTTAGACAATTTTCGTAGTTAATATTAAGTCTAAGAAAGAGTGATTATTCGAATAAATTGCTTACTATTTTTATAAATCGAATACGTTCCATAGAGTTTACAGGGAAACCTATGTAATTTTTTTAAGTAAGCGCAATCTTTAATCTAGGCTTAGCTAAAAGGACGTCGCATTCGGATCTACCAAAGCCGGATTTCGACAAGTACAGGCGTCCTTCTACGGAAGAACCGGACGACTGCTCCAGTGAAAGTTCGTACCACAGGCGTATCAGCAGTTACATGCCGGTCGCTGGTAAGTATTAAATAAATTTCTTACTTTTCTGTGCATTCCATTCAATAATTCGATTTGTCCATCAGTCATGTTCACGGCTGGGATGTACGCGGCGAAAACGGCCGGTACGATGTTCTTGACTTCGATGAACCCAAGTGCCGACGTCCTCGCGATGGCTCAGCTTGAGCTCAAACTCAACAACATTGCACCAGGTCAAATGCTGACCACGAAGTGGAGAGGAAAACCTTTGTTTGTACGGCACAGGTAATATAAAAACTTGTCTTTGGCCGTTTTCAATATATGAATAACCGTTTCTTTAGGCTGCCCGAAGAGTGGAACAAAGAAAGGGCGGTGCCGCTCTCTATGCTAAGAGATCCGGAAAAAGACGAGGATAGGACTAAAAAGCCCGAATGGCTAGTCGTTATTGGCGTCTGCACACATCTCGGGTGCGTGCCCATATCAAACGCAGGTATTTAATATTTCAATTATTTCATTATATAAGTTGGCAATCTAAGAGTAACCAAAATGGAGTCTCATTTGCTTGAATCCGAGCTAAAAAAATTTGAATGTTTGATGTTTACTTGAAGATACTTTTTCTTTCTTTGCCCACAATTTAATAATATACGAATCGACACATTGTATAAAATCTTTTTGTTTCATCTTACTACCTGTATATAAATCTTATATAAAAATCATATATGAATTCCGTATTTGCTGTACCCTTGATAATTTCATTCACTTGCCTTTTTTTTTATTCTGTAGTATATCTGAATTGACACATTTATAGACATGTCCAGAAAGTTCCTGCTTGAAAACTATTTCGTTTTAATAATACTAAAAAGTAGTTAGTTTGTGATAGTACGGATAGTAACAAAACTCAGAAATATCAAAGTGATTCCTTATCAACTATCGTACCATCATTTTTTTATGATGATGAAAACGATATCGATACTAATATTAAGGACATATCGAACATAAGAATTATCAAAGTGATTCATTCTTCAAACAACGTACCATCATTTTAGGTTGGTTTTTTGTTTAAATGACATTGATGATGATGAAAACTACCTAGATACTAACAGTAAGGACATATCAAACATCAGAATTATCAAAGCGGTTCACTCATCAAATTCGTACTTATCATCATTTTAGGTGTTTTTGAGGGTGGTTCTCCTGGTTCTCCAGTGATATTGTTCACTTAATTTCGTACTATTTTTTGGAAAAATCCTAAAATACATTATATAAATAAAACTATCCAATTTTGTGTACGTATTTTACATGTTCTCTTTATACAGTCAGTACATTTTCTATTCGTCCCTATCCACTTAATAATATCCAAGTTAACGTATTCGTTGAAATCTTTAAAATGGTTCACTCAAACTACCTTCCGTCAAGTTTTTTTAAGTGGCATTGGTGATGTTTAAAACAAGATAATTGCAAGAGTTCGGCCCATTTCTGAAATTCGTACACTTTTTGGAAAACATCCTGCACTATACACAAATAAAACTAAAGTATTGTATCCTGATCACCTTGTATGTGATGTTCCACGTATTCCCTCATTTTTTTCCTAATCGCTTAATAACAATATCTAAATTGACACAATCGTTGAAATCTCTCAAGATGTTTTTCTCATCAAACTACTAGGCCTTTATGATACTGGAGATTGCCTAGTTGCTAATAATATAGACAATCCGAACCCTTTTCGACGTTCGTACTATTTACTGGAAAAATCCAACACAATTTATAAATAAAACGTTTAAAAAAATTATCCTGATTACTTTTCTAACTATAATTCCTCACGTTCTATCATTTTGCTAATGACATATAATATCCTGCCACTTTCAAAATTCGTAATATATATTGGACAAAAAACCGGCATATAATATAATATAATCAAAACGAAAATAAAACTGCTTAGTGATGGATTTTGCTTCTTATATGTTCCAATCGTTTATATTTTATCTCCATCCATTTAATAATATCTACATTGACACATGTGTTGAAATCTCTCAAAATGACATGACACTGTAAACGACCAAGTTCCTAATGACATTTAGAAGAAAATCAGGCTACAACTATCAACTACAACTACAACGCTAAACAAAGCTAATATTTAAGATAAATTATTATTTTTAGTGTTATTATAATTATTTTTAGAATAAAACGAATGTAAAATTTTATTCTGATTATTTTTGAATCCGCTGTTTCATGTTCTTTTATCTTTATCTTTTAGAATGTAGAAAATCCGACCTATTTCCAACATCTTACTATTTTATGCGAAAACCCCGACAGTATATATAAATAAAATAAAAATAAAACTGCATCCAGATGGAGTTTGTTTTTTATGTTCCACATACTCCCATGTTACCTTAAGTCCCTCTCTGTTTTGTCTATTTAATAATATCAGTAACTGATAACTAAAATTAAGTACTCTGATGAGGTTTGATCTGCTGTTCCATATGTTCTTTCATACCTCCATCCACTTTCTTCTTTTTTCCTTGTCCCTTAATGACAATACATATCTCTAATAAATTGAAATAGGTGTTGAAATCTCTCATTATGGTTGTCTCATTAAACTATTTCCAAATATAATGTATAGGTGGCTTTGAAGATACTTATTATAACCTATTTGCTAATGAGATATAGAAAATCCGGACAATTTCCACAATTTGTACTTACAGAAATGATATGAAATTATACTCTGATGAAGTTTGTATTTGCATTTTCACATGTTTCCATGATACCTGGTAACTTTATTTGTTTTCCTTCATCATAATAATACAAAAGTGCTTTTGATGAAGTCTCTATAGTGGTTTTCTGATAAACCTCTTTACGACAAAACATTTTTAGGTGTTTAAGTGGAGGAAATGATGTTGAAAACTACCTAGTTTCTAATGGCATCAAAACTCTTACAAATTTTCCATATTGGTACAATTTATGGCAAAAATCTATATATAAAGAAAACAATATCCTGCTAACTTTTGTTCTTCTGTTCTACTTGTTCCTCTGATAATATCAAGTCACTTTTTGTTTTTCCTCTCATTTAATTCGAACTAGCATATTTAGCACTATCTCTAATCATATTCTCACGCCGAATTATTTTGCATTATTTCTGAACAAATAGAATTTCACTTTCTGTTTTTGTGTGAACGCTTAAAAAAAAAAAAAACCGCGAATTATAATTTTTTATTAATCTATTGGCTAATCTCGAAGTGTCGTTGCGTGAGGTTGTGTTGTGCAATTGTATACTTTAAATTTATACATGAGAGTGTTGGCTGTAGTACTTTTTTTTCTTCATTCCTGCCAAGGAGCGACTAAAGTCGATAATGTACCGAACTTATTCCAGGTTATTTTCTCGACTAATCAACAGGAAAATAGCACATGTTTTCAAATGTTTTTATACAATTACAAAACATTACACCTTGTTATTAAGAAACTGGGGCTACAATTTTGAATTAGGACGAGCGAACAAATTGATAATGTGATAGACAATCTTCTTTCTTGTGATATGTTGTCAGGTAAAAGCCCAAATTTAACACAAAATGAAACATTTCCTATGATAACCTTTTGAGGAATATATCTCGTTCACCAGGGCTTTCAAACTATTATGAATACTGTACAGACATCCTTGTCCATTCCATATCGAAATTGTGGGATATATTCCTATAAAGTTTGACGATGAAAGTGATGGTTTTCTTTTCTTTCAAATCGGCCTTATCACTGAATTTTTTAATATGATTGAAATCCTAATGGCTGACATCCATTATATCGAGATAATTTCATATGATAATGCTTACTTTTTAAAAATTAATATTCTAACCTAGTAATTGCTCAGGGAAAATATAACAAAATCTTAAATGTAAATCCATATTTATCTTCTATCTCTGGAAAAGGTTCTAACCCTGGAACTAATGGTTTTTCAATTGATAATCCTCTTTTAAATAGGAAAATTGCCAGATAATGTTTATATTCCTTTACAGTGCAAATCACAGTATGTGTATGTAAGTAATGTACAACCTGTCATACAGGAGGGATTAACGTCCAACTAACCTTTCGGAACGGGACACACTCATAAGCTACCAAATCATATATATTTATTTGAAAAGAATTAAGATAGAAATTAAACACCTTCTCCTTTTATTTTCGTTGTAGAATTCATGTGAAGGGGATTGAAATCAAAAACCTCTTTGTTTTACATTTTATTGGCAATAAAATATAAAACGAAGAGGTTGGGAAGTTCAATAAAAACAACCCTCTTGCTATATTAGCAAGTTTTTCCGCAGAGCACCACGAGGCATTTGGTCCGTTACATCAAATGAACGGCATTTTCTACATATTAATTAAACGGGTTATATTTTCTTATATCATTCATTTTTAAAAATTCAACACGTTAGTGTTCGATTACAATCAGCACATGTGACAGTTGAACAAGCCTCACAACATAAATTAACATATTTTCAATATATATATATATATATATATATATATAAACACAACGTTTATTCATAATACATTTCGATGATTTTGTCATCCATCATAATTCATGCGTTGCTAGTAGAAAATCCAATTTATTTACAGTAAATTTATGACAAGGCTTAATGTAATTGAGGCATAAATATGATGCAGGCATAAGTTACTAGAAGAATACATCAATGTCCCCTGGTAATAAAAAGCAAAGTAAAATAATTCCTGTCATTCTAATATTCAAGTGTCTATGATTGTCGAAGATGAAGGGAAAAATTTAAAAATATTTTTAATAGTATTAACAATTAAAAAGCTATGGGCTTGGCCGGGATTCGAATCCAGAATCGCTAGCATGGCAAATACGTGTAAGATCCTAACCACTCGGTCTGTGCAGTGCACAAAGTAGGCGTGTTGGACTTTTATGAGTTAATTTATGATTTCGACATGGCACCTGTCTAATCCTCAGTAAAAGTACATTTCTTTTCGTCTGATTTCAGTTTAAAAAAGACTCAACATTTTTTCAATGCGAAAAATGCAATCCAGCAGTGTAAAATTTATAATACGAGGATGGGAAATTTAAAACATGTAAATTCTGTTTTTAAGAGACAATATTTTGAAATTTGTCACAAGACACAAATTTTCCCCGTAAAAAATTAATAGTCAATATTTTCTTTAACTTTGTACTAATCTATATCGAACATAAACAACAACGTGGAAAATAAACGCTCTACATATTTTTTTTAAACGAACGTACATTAATTTCTTTATAAAATGAATATGTAAACGACCGGATTAAATGTTAAAGGAAAATAAACATTTTCTGGCAGGCAGCCTATTTAGAAGAGTATTAATAATGTAAAACTTTTGTTTTAGGGGGAAAAACGCTTTCTGTGATGTAAAATTAATAGAAGGGGTTATAGTTAATATATGAAAAAAGCAATAAAGAAATACGTATTTTTCGAAAATTTAGAATAAGAGGTGTGATGCACTCTGGCTAATACCCATAATAGTATATAGAAAATAAATAAAAATTATGCTAAATAGATATAAGTACAATATATTTAAAGTACATTTCACATGGAATAATTATTCATTTTAGATTATTATTTTATTAAACAGGAGATTACAACGCATTTTACTGTCCGTGTCATGGCTCTCACTATGACTACTCCGGAAGAATAAGAAAAGGACCGGCGCCGACAAATTTGGAAGTGCCAAAATACGAATTTGTCAGTGAGAACGAAATACTCGTCGGATAAAACTAAATTCAACTATTTGGTTTCCTTGTTGAAGTTTAAAAATAAGGTATAAATTAGTATCAGCTAGGTGTTTTCTTCCCGCCTGCAAAAACACCAGTATCAACCGGCACAAATGTAATTTGAAATAAACTTTTTTTTTTATAAAGTCGTTTTTCAAAGAGGATTTGGCATCGAACGAAATAATAACGCCTAGCTTCGGTAGATTGCCATAAATGGATTAACGCCTCGGTCAAAGTTGTAAGCTGTCCACAAAACCGGGATCGCCGGGGGCTGCGGTCAGCGGAAAATTGCAAGGGCCGGCCAATGTAATTATACACCTCCTAATTAACTTTACCACGGTCAAAGCAAACAATGCATGTTATGTCATGGTCGGGACAAGATTGTTTTTCGCCCATCGAGGAATTTGGACTAATAACGGCGAGTAACTTTCACTCCGAATTCGCAGTTTAAAAAAATATATCTATTAAAAGTAATATTGGGAGATGGCTTTTTGAGTTCTGCTGGGTGACGATCTTGTAAATTGGCCAATTTTGATTATTTTGGTACGCCAATTTTCGCTGTTTGACCAGCCATACTGCCAGTATGCACGTCGCAAAGTTCATTGCTTTTACAAAAACCGTCATGACGGTTTAACGGATAAGCAGTTGCTTACAACATCAATTTCGAACTTTATTTTAATAAGGAATTAATCAACTAACCGACTATTCCGAAACGCGGTTTGAAAAAAATACATAGAAGCGAAGATAATTCGAAAATTGATTCAGGAGTGATGAACCTCCAACATGGTCCTTACTGATCATTTTGGTGTTTGTATCCTCGGCGTTTTGGCCAGTTCGTGTTTTATTGTCTTAGCACAGACCAATAATGATGGATAATTTTTTCATTACGTCACTTGTGCCCAAACATACTTAAACTGTCGTCTACTGTGCCCGAGATGTGTATATCTTGGAAGAAGAAGCAGACCAGCTGGTTTTTTTTTTGTTTTTTTTTAAATTTCCTCCTACCTTAAAGATATTTAATACAGTAATACTACCAATACTATACAATAATACTATATTATATTGTGATAATTATTTTTGATGATAGCAGGATGATGTAGTTCTAGCTCAATCGTTGACGAACATTTAGACTGCGAACCCTTCCAATTTTAATTTGTCAAACCAGTTTCGGTTTTTCAGAGTTCGGTCATAGTTGATGCATCACCCTGCTTTTATACAGGGTGTACTTTTTAGAAGGCCCGGCTGAGTTTCTCTTAAACCAATGTCGCTATGAAAAAATTTACGTATTTAATATACCCACCAGTGACTACGATGCTCTGCAACTGTGAAGTTTAATTTTGAGAATTCTTCTTGTAGTCTGATAGGTGTTACATATCGAGAGAGACTTGACTTAACAGAAATCTCATAGACTAACTGAAGATAAGAGTAAACTGTTAGTTATATGCCTGACAGTTTACGAATCTGTTATAGCTTACCAAAAACTCTTCACTTTCGATTCTTCTGTATTTCTTTGATATATGGCATAGGAAGAATTCGAACAAACTTGCTCGTACGTTAGGTCACCTAGTATTATGAAAACTGACTGAAAGAAAACGATCCATAATAATCAAGACAATGGAAGAATAGTAAGTATTTTCACAGCCCATTCAGTACCCGATTTGAGTCAGCTTAAAAGCTTCTAATGTTTTCCCAAACCTGAACCTCGAGCACATGTAGCATAACATTTGTTATGTTATTCTTTAAAATTTGTTATATTATTTCTATGCAAATATACCTTCCCTAAACTGTTTTTTATCTGCAAACCCCATGTGAAGGATGGCTTTTACACATACATTTTTCCTGGTTATGAGTGTCAGTATTAGACAGAGGTGAGTTCCCAGCAAGTTGTAATAATAGGTTTGTGAATTTATTAAATAAATCTAAGAATAACCACAAGAATAAAGCATTGCACGTGATGTCCACTATGTTGAACAAGTTAAAAATACAATATTGCAACTATATAAGTTTAAGTTTTCTTGTATTGTGCTACTTAGAGATTACTTTTTCTAATTTTTAGTATTTGGCACTAATTGAATTATTTATATTCTGGGTATTATATTCATAAATCTAGGAGGCTGGTAAACGTTTTGCTATTACTAATTATTTTTCAATTAATTAAGGTTTTTAGTTGAGATAAAAAAGTCAGTGTTACTAGTGAAGATATACTACATTTTAACTTTACATTCACTAGTATTCGTGGTCCGATTGACCTATTAATATCTTTCAATTAATTAATCTTTTAAGTAAGGTATTGGTTGAGATAAAAAAGTCAGAGTAACGAGCGGAATTCGAACCCATGGACCTTCGGCTAGATACGCCGCTACTCTACCACTTGAGCTACCGCTCTACACTCGGACACTTTTTTATCTCAACTAAAAACCTTAATTAATTGAAAGATATTAATTGGTCAAGCGGACAACGAAAACTTGTGAATTTAATAAGTTAAAGTGAAGTATATCTTCAAGAAAGCTCTCCGTGGCCATTTCATTTGTCGCCGAGAATCGAAAAGATTATACGACATTTGAAAAATGGCAAAAAGGAGGGAAAATTCAAAAGGTGGGGTTGAGATGGGAAGTTAGTGCCCGAGTGGATCGAAGTCACGATAGCTCAAGTGGGAGAGTAGAGGCGTATCTAGCCGAAGGTCATGAGTTCGAATCCCGCTCGTGACACTGGCTTTTTTATCTCAACTAAAAACCTTAATTAATTGAAAGATACTAATTGGTCAAGCGGACCACGAACACTAGTGAAATTAATAATTATGTTATTAAAAACAAATAACCTATAATTATTAATTTTTGCGGAAAAATATATATTTATATACAGCTAAGGATAAGATTAAATCGCCCGTGGGTATTAACGTTGTTCCCCAAGGTAAATAGTCAAGTCAAATTATCCTCCTGGAAATTCTGTCTAGTGTTAGAAAATGTTGATGGGTTAAAGTTAAGTGCCGTCTCACACACAGTTTAACCCCGGAGGAGAGTACATCGCGGTAAATGGTTGATGAACTTTCTGCCAACTTGTTATTGATACACCACACTTCGGCAAGTGAGATCGCGCCCATACACGGATCTCGTAACATATCGCCCTAATGAGATAAAATTAAACGACGGGCGCGCCCGGATGTAACCGGTGTCAAAAGGTGTTCAGTAAATAAATCAAGAAGTTAGTACACAAAAGCGATTTTATATTATTTAAATAAGTGTTAACCATTATTTCACAAAAAGAAACGTGGTGCTTTTGTAATGTTTGTATTCTCTCTAATAAAGGGACATAAAAATATATTTTCAAAGTACATAGTTGTCATTCAAATATATTTTATATTTTTAGTTTATCCATAAAAATAAAAGTTTTAGAGTTCAGCACATCTCTGCATAAGTTTTTCTTCCTGTTTAATAATTATGATTGGGTAGGCATAATTTTTTTGGTAGAAAATCCGGCATCAACAAGCGTGGTACCCATTGAAAAAATAATGTTAATCTTTTTATGTATGGTTTTGGTTGAAATGAAAAAGTTAGTGTCTCGAGCGGGATTCGAACCCACGACCTTCGGGCAAATTCGCAGCTGCTTTACCACTTGAGCTATCGTGAATTCGATCCAGTCGGACACCAACTCTCCATCTCAACCAACAACCTTTCGAATTTTTCCTCTTTTTGCCATTTTTCTATTTTCATTTTTTTGGTGTCCGAGTGGATCGAAGTCACGATAGCTCACGTGGTAGAGCAGCGGGGTATTAAGTCGAAGGTCGTAGGTTCGAATCCCGCTCGTGACGCTAACTTTTTCATTTCAGCCAAAACCTCACAAAAAAAGATTAAGTAATTGAAAGAAGTAATTTGGTCAATAGATCACTAAATATAATGGAAATAATAATAAGATTAGTTTTACATGCTGGGGATTTTATTTGATCGAATGCATACACGCAAAGACATTTTTATTAACTTTTAGAAATGGTTGACTTTAGTAATGCATGTGCTAACATAGGTCATCATCCTATGAGACACGTGATTTTCTCAAACGATCGCGGAATCAACTGTGCTTGTTTTTCAGTTGAGGATTTTTCATGTTTAAAAGTGAAATTTGGAACGTTTGTGTAGTAGTTTCTTCAACATTTTATGACTAATTGTTGAAAGCTGTAAGCTTTATTCCAGTAAGGAAGGTCCTTGTCAATCTATTTAGTGACGTGTATGTAAAGTCCGAGATATTGTGTTTGGTTTGCATTTCGGATGGAAATATTATTAAAGTAAATACGTGGGAGAACTTTTAAGGTCAAACTGTGTGTTTGTCTCTCCTCTCTAAGTTTAATGACCTTGGACGTACTTAATATACTGACTGATATGCCTTGTGGCATTGTCACTTCGACAAATTCCATGCCTTAAATCATGAAGGATTTATAGCTGGATTATTCTGTGCCATATTTTATTCTAAATTATATGGCTATAATATATAACATAACATATATATATATATATATATATATATATATNAAGTTTTTATAAACATTGTTTAATTATGATGGTTAGGAGTAACTTTATTTAAAACAATTAAGTTTAACAAACAATTTATTAGATGGTTGTGCTCATAAAATTAAACTAACAATTTATTACAAGGTTTTGCTCAAAATAGTGCATTAAGAACAAAAGATGCGTTGCGATTGTGCTAGTGATTATTGTGATAAACTCTGTGGACTGTACGCGACGTGTTCTTGCGTCGGATAGATGTGCACACCCAACCAAAACGTGGCAAGGCATCGGGTAGCGTCGCATGGCGTAGCATCGGATACGTGTGCTTCTGGCTTTAGTATCGCTATTCTGTGAGCTCATGCCTCAATGCAACCGGAACCCGGAAAAATCCGAGGGTCTACCAACATAATATAATGTAGCTTATTTTAAAACCATCAGGAAGCTGAATATAATTAATATAATACTCTAATTTTATCCATCATGGCCACCAAAACGCTGTGGGATACCACCAGGATTTTCACGCAAATCTTACATCAGTGTTCCCAGATCATATATATATATATATACACTGATGGATCCAACAGTGAAACTGGAGAAGGAGCAGCCTTTCTTGAAACAACGAGCAAACAATATGCCCAATTCCATCTCACCTAAAAAGCCTCCGTATACACGGCAGAGCTACTGGCAATAAAAGGGGCACTCTATATGCCAAGCGTGAAATGATGCCCAGGATAGTAGTCATCTCAGATTCCCTAAGTGCAGTGTTAAGCATTAACGCACCTAGCTCCAAAAGCCCAAAAATGATATTCACAATCAAATCCCTGATGTTTGAGTTGCAAGAACACGGCGCAGCCGCGATTGTATGGACCAAAGGGCACGCCGGAGTATACGGAAACGAAAGGTGGACCGATTAGGACCGAAAGGAGGCGACTTTAACGGGTGAAAGCAGAGATCACGTGATTACGACTTTAGACATAGTAGCCCAAATAAAAAAAATGTCTTCTCTTCGTGGAACGATGATTATGGCGCAATCCCTACAGGAGAAAGGAGAGTATTATGGAACCCTAGTCCCTCGTGCCCCTGTAAGAGCATGGTACCATTCATTCAAAGAGAAAAGGAAATTCTACATGACACTGATTCGTCTGAGACTCAACCATCATCGACTGGCGTCACTCCTACACCGCATAGGCGTAAAAGAGTCACCTCACTGTGGGCGGTGTCAGAAAGAGCGATCGAAGATTCAAACCATGTCTTCCTGGAATTCCCCCGGCTAGTTCATGCACGTCAGGACATCTGGAAGAAGGTCGAAGAGGAAAACATCCCCTTATCTACCAATCTACATGGGATCCTCAAAAACACGAAGATTTACAAATGTATATATAGATTTATAGTGTCCAATAAAATTGACATATAATAGTACGCGAATGATTGAAATATACTTAATGAAAACGTGTAATTGGCTAATGTAAATTAATGTGAAAATATATTATAAATACAGCAAAAAAAAGGTGAATTTATATAATACATTGAATCATGAAAAGCAGATAAGTAATAAAATATTGCGAGACTTCATCTTGGGTTTTGCCGGATGAATCTGTAGTTTGGTCTCTTCATATCTTTATCTACCAAGGTAATTAATCCACTTTTAAATAAAATAATATATGTAAAAAATACTAATGTTAACTTCATAGTAAAAAAAAATCCCGTGAAGAAAAATAAGATATGTACACTGTTTAAATTTCATTTAAAAACTTTTTGCAATTGAATATCTCAATTTCCTAGGAATTCGCTTTGAAAATCATTAAACGCAAATAATATTGCGAGTCCTTCTTCGGATCTGAGATAAAACTGTAATTTGGTTTCAGATTATTTTGGTCTTCCTTTCCTCGTACTTTTGGTCTGTCAGACGCGTTTAGGCATTTTACCCTATTAAGTGTTAAGTTTAGGCTACAAACAGGCAGAGCGAGAGGTACTTGGAGAATCAAACTCCTTCTGCACCCTCTAATCGACCAGAAATGCTTTTGTTGGTTAGAACCAACATTTAAGATGGATAAATGAGTATATATCTTCAATGAAGGATTAACGCATCACCTTGCATATATCCCTGAACCATCAGTGAATATGGTTCTGAAATTAGAGAAAGAAAACTGAATTTATATTCTTTTTGAAATTTCCGAAGTGTTGAACCGGTAGGTTGATCGTTTCAGAACATTTAGTTCGCAAACCCTTTCTGTTATATTGGGTTGTCCGGAAAATAATGCAGGATTTTGGTATTAAACAAAAAAAAAGAAACTAGTTACTTTAAAGCAATGTTCTTTAATCAAAATAATTTCCCATACTCTCAATACATTTCTCCCAACGTGTTGGTAACTTATTAATTCCGTCTGAGTAGAATTCAGAATTTTTAGAATTGATAAAGTCAATAAATGCATTTTCCAGT